>NC_059344.1:19030606-19203106 GCF_019703515.2 Myxocyprinus asiaticus
ATAAAGGAACACTTAATCTTTCAGTTTATCACAAACATTCAAAATTACCACATTTGGAGATGCATGGTTTTCACTGGACAGGAAGGGTATGAAAAATTGTAAACTGAAAAGTAACTACTGTAGTAAAAAGTACAATATTTGCCTCTGAGATGTAGTGGGGTAAAAGTATAAAATTGCATTAAATGGAAGTACTCAAGTAAAGTACATGTACCTGAGTAAATGTACTTACATTCCACCACTGGTAGCAGACCACGTCATAGGCCCCAGAGGAGACTGAATCTTGAGTCGAGTCGAGCCTGTTGCTGCTGGAGAAAACTGGGAGTAGTAAAGAAAGATGAAACTCTGTTAAGGTTAACACATTGAAGGGCATATATTGAATACACATCGAAAGCCAATGTTTCCCAAAGATTTTAATGAGGTAGAGATTACAAAAGTGGGAGTACTCACCTACAGTTAGGTCCATACATATTTGGACATTGGCATGATTTCTGTGCAGTACATTGAATCTGAAATTAAATAATTACTTTGGACTTCAAATGCAAACTCTCAGTTTAAATTTGTGGGTATTTTCAGATGTATCAAGTGAACCATGTAGTAATTATAGCCATTTGACAGACTGCCAATTTCAGAAGACCAAAAGTTATTGCACAAGTTCCAATAAACCTAAAAAAAAAAAAATTATCATATTTAGTACTTGGTTGCAGATTCGTTGAATTTGATGACCAAATAATACCATCATACTAAAGCTGACAATTTACACAAGGTTTATTTCTATTTCTTCTGCTCCAAACTTGCTTCAAACTTACTTCTCTGTCTGCTCGTATGAATGTAACACATCATAAGACAGTGTTTCACTGCTGTTCAAATGCACTTTGGATTGCATCATTGATAGTGAAATTGATAAATAAAGCGACAGTGCCTATAAAAAAATACTTTACCTCTTACTATTATATATTTTTATTTTATTTATTGTTTTCCCTGAATGTTCAATGTTGAGGGTGTGGGAGGGGAATGTTTATAAATGTTATTGTATGCATGACTGTGTTCTATTTGCACTCCACTGCTCTTACAATATACAATTTTGGTATTTCTATGAAGCCTATAAGCATACAATATATACAATTGCCAGTTTATTAGATACACTGAGCTAAAACTAATACAGTCTAACAGTCCTGCAATAAATCCTACCTTCATGAAGGTTCAACTCTATGATTATTTTGGAGGATACAGAGAGCTGTTTCTGACAATTACATACCTTATTGCTTTTTGGATCATTTGTAGATAACTGGCTTGCTAGGTCATCAAAGTCAGTCTCCCATGGGTTCACATGTCAGCTTTTCAACAGAAAAATATGTAAAGTAATTAGCTATCTGCAGTTATACATTCTTTTTACTATGATCATCCACATTTATGCTGCTGATCATATCACCCGTCACTGATGCACTGTCTATTAAACAATGTGTGTAATGACTGAACTAACCAAGGAACAACCTTGCCGGATACAAGCTAGCCATTTTATCTAGTTGAGCTAGATACCATTCATTGGAAGTAGGTGTACTAATATGGTACGGACTTGTACTAAGTGTTGCTAACTTTAACAACAAATCTAATCACAGAAGATAAACTTTGTTAACAAAAGCCAATAACTGCAATTAATTTGAGGTAAATGTAAGCCAACTGACATCTGGTTATGGTAGCTAGTGAAGTGTTGCTCATGTTAGCTAACTGCAATTAGAATCTAACTAGCTATTCTCTAACGATAAACATTAACTAGAGCTGGCTAAATAAAATACTATTGACTAGATTCATGAGAGGTCAGCTAATGCATTAAAATTTAAAAAAATGCAGTCATTTCATCAACTTACCAGCGAGTGTGCTTGAGAAACACTGAAATGAATGGGGTTCAGTGCTGGAACTATTCAGTGTTTGGAACTATCGGTTGCCCCACGACACACATCACTTCTGCATTCTCCGATTACAACAAAAGTCTATGGCAGTGTCGCAACTCTCTTTTTCAATGGCACTGGTTTCAACTGACAGTGAAAATGATCCAGCCACTAACCCAGTGGCTGGGTTACACAAAAACTTCTCAACAGAGAGAAATAACCCAATAAAATGTGTTTGGGTTGAAAAAATAACCCAGCATTTTTTACAGTGTATATTTATATAAATACATATATGTATTTAATAGACCCGCCGGCGTCCAGAGATGACTAGTAGATAAAAGATATTTAGATGTCTGCGAAAGTCAAATTTGGCAATATTTGTGCTTACTTCAGATATGTATACACTTTTACCGAGACTTGGCATGGATGAAAAGCAATTTTTTAAATGTTTTTCTTGTTATCATTTCATGGGAGTTTTTCCTTTTAACGTCATTGCTTCCTCACAGTGATGAACACAAATATGGTGGCTGCGAAGAAAAAGTGACATCACTGAAACAGATCAAAAGGTTTCATCATAAAAAAAATTCCGGTGCATGTAGTACTGCCTAAACTCCACAGGTCAGTCACACATACACATGCGGTTTGAAAACTTGAATGTACCAATGATGCCCAGGAATACTGTCTAGGTAGCAAGGATGTTACCAAATTCAAGATAGAAGACCAAATGTAAAAGTTTAAAAATCTGTCACTGAAGAATCCATATTGACCAACCATTATTCTGAATATTAGGGGGAAGGGGCTGTGAATGTCTGTGGTGGTTACGGCCCTACTGGGTAGGCAGCTCACAGCCATAATGTGACCCTTTATCATTAACCATCATACCTCTCCCATCTTGTTTCTTCACTTCTCTGTTTTTCTCTCAATTTTTGTATCATGCTGTTTTTCTTGAGGTCATTTATCTCACCGTCTCCAACTTTCTAACTTTTGATTTGTTGACTTCTGATCCTTTACAGATGAAAAAATGATGCAATAAAGTTATTGAATTTGTACATCTACACCCCCTCTCACTCACTCTCATTCTCTCTTTCTCTACCTGTCCGCCTGACGTATTACTGTATTACCGTCAGATAAATGACTGTCTGTTATATCTCTTTTCAGGGTTTCTTTCATCTGTGTTAAGTTGGGAGTTCCCAACTCAAGGTCACACAATCCCTTTTCTTATTCCCATAAAAGATTTCTGGCATGTTGAAGTCAATATGAAATGAAAACATTTTAGACCCTACAGTATTTGCTTTCTTTTTGTGATTAATACTTTTTAATGATTCTCACAAATGAAACAGAACAAAGCAAAACAAATATACACAGAATCAATTTTTATTCCCCATTATTCCCCCTCCCAATCCCCAACCCCACCCTGACCCTCAGCAAACATCCCCATGTTCAAAGCTTGAGTTAAACACATATAAAAAAGAAAAAAAGAAAAAGAAAGAAAAGGAGAAAAGAAAGAATTCCACAAAGGATACAATTTACAGAGTCGATCACAATCATGTTTTTCTTTACATGGTTCTCACTAAGAGCCTTCCAGAAATGTCAAGTATTTGTCCCATTTCTTACCATAGACGTCTAATCTGCCAAGCTGTTTATAGGACATCTTTTCAAATGCCCTCACCCTGCCCAATGCAGTGAACCATTCTTGAAATGAGGGAGCACCTTTTAACTTCCATCGTCTAAGAATTATCTGTCTGCCAGTCATTACACTAGTTTGGACCCAGCTTTTTGTATATTTGTCACCTACTTTAATAACTGCCCCATCACCCAATATACATAGTCTGGGCAGAATGAAACTTGAGGATCTAGAGCCTCACATATACAATTCTGGACTCTTACCCAGAATTCTTGAATCTTAGCACAGAACCACATGGGCTTTGTCTCCATCCTCCAACTGACATCAACAGCAGGTAGGTGTGCCTTTTAAGCCAAGCCTAACCAATCTAGAGGGAGTCCAGTAGAAACAATGCAAAATCTGAAACTGAATAAGGCATACCCTTGCATCCCTAGACATAGTTTTAACATTTTTAAAAATTCTTTCCCACTCCCCATCCTCCAATACCAAGTTCAAATCTCTTTCCCATAATCTCTTAAGAGCTGTTAAGGCTCCATCACCAAGACTCTGAATCAATGAGGAATAATACACTGATGCTTCATGCCCCTTTCCAAAGGCTGTGAACACCATACAAAGGGTGTCTTCAGCCTTAGGGGGCTGTGTACTACCATCAAAAATAGTACGAAATAAATGGCGCAGCTGTAAATACCTGGAAAATTGAGACCTAGAAATCCCAGATTGCTGTATTCAAAGCTCCATTTTCATAAAGGTCCCCAAGTGTAGCAACATCCCTCTCAATCCATTCATTACAGCAAAAGGGGGATTTGTTAATACATAATTTGGGGTTCAGCCATATACTTGAGAAGACATTAAGGTAGGTATCAAAACTGAACATACGGGAAAACTTTGTCCATACTGAATGTAAGTGTGAAATAATAGGATGCATTTTTACTTCTCTAGGCAATTTAATAGAAAGACTGTACAGTGGTGAGATTGGGGAAAGGACCGCTTGTTCAATGTTATACCAGGGAGGGGCTTTCTCTGGTGGAGACTAATGGGCCAGATGTCTAAGATTAAAAGCATAGCAATTAAACAAAATTTTGGGGAGACCTAAACCTCCTTTGTCAATTGGTCTATGTAACTTTCTGAAATATAATCAAGATTTTTTACCATTCCAAATAAAAGGCTTAGATATTCTATCAAATTATTTAAAATAAGAAAGAGGAAATTCAAGAGGGATAGACTGCAATAGATAATTGAATTTGGGGATAAAGTTCATTTTTATAACATTGACTTTTCCAGCCATAAACAAATGTAGAGAAGCCCACCTATCAACATCGCACGATAACCTTTTCATTAATGGGTCAAAATTAACTCTAAATAAATCTAATAGATTTGCTGGAAGTAAAATGTCCAAATACCTAATGCCTTGCTTGGGCCATTGAAAGACGCCAGGTTGGAAAGCTGTGGTGGTGCAATATGCTGTCAGAGCAAGAGCTTCCAATTTAGACCAATTCACCCTGTATCCTGAAAATTTGGAGAAAGAATTAATGATTCTGTGGAGGCTAGGCATTTATCTTCTAGGGTCAGAGACAAATAATAATGTCATCTTTGAAGAGTAAAAGTTTGTGCACCACACCTCCTACTACAATACCCCGAAAATCATCCTCTTTTCTTATTGCGGCTGCTTATGGTTCCAGGGCATGACAGAACAGCAAAGGGGAGAGAGGACAGTCTTCCCCTGCCAAGACAAAAATAATCTGAAATTAATCCATTAGTTTGCACTGCCACTGACGGTTGTTTATAGAGTAACTTAATCCACCCAATAAAAGTGTTCCTAAACCCTATTGTTCCTATTAAAAAGATAGGGTGGAATGGGACTATCAAATGCCCTCTCGGCATCAAGTGAGATGGCAGCGATCAGGGACTGATCATTCGCTACTGACCACATAATATTTATAAAACATCTAATATAATCAGAAGAACTATGACCATGAATATACCCCACTTGATCTATATGTATAAGAGATGTAATTACTCTGTTTAATCAATTAGCCAGTATTTTATATAATATTTTTACATCTAACTGGATCAGGGAATTTGGACGATAACTTTTACATTCATTTGGGTCTTTATCTTTTTTAAGAATGAGTCTGATCAAGGCTTGTGTCATGGTTGGCGGTAGTTTACCTTTCTTTAATGACTTCTAACATAATTGGAGCCAGATCTGTGACATAAGATCTAAAAAATTCTGCGGCAAAACCATCTGGCCCTGGTGCCTTTAATTACCTCTACAAGCTCCTCCAAAATAATATCTGAGTCAAGAAAGTCTTTTTGATCATTCGTCAATTTAGGAAATTCTAATGGCTCTACGGATCTGCTAATATCCTTATTGGTAGACGAAGACGTGGAACTATAAAGATCGAAATTGAATTCTTTAAAGGCCTCATTAATATCTGCTGCAGAAGTAAATGTATTGCCTCCAGTAGACTTCACCGAAGGAGTGGTGGAAAAACTCTCTCTGTTTTATGTATCTGGCAAGAGTTTCCATGCTATGTCCCCCGACTCAAAGTATGTCTGTCTTGTCCTGAATAACTAAACTCTACCTTCTGTGACAAAATAGTGATGTGCCGATATTTAAGCTGAGTCAACTCTCTAAGACCATTGGACACTTTAGCTCTGTTTCAGCACTTTTAATACTCTTTTCCAATTCCATGAATTACTGTGCTTTTATCTTTTTAATGAGTAAGGCATATTGTATTATTTTTACACACCAAAACAAAAAACATCCAGTGAGTGGCAGTTCTGTGGATGGAAATGCCTTGTTGATGACAGAGGTCAACAAAGAATGGCCTTTTGAACTGACAAAGTCTACTGTAACTCATATAATCGCTCTGTACAGTTGTGGTGAGAAGGGGTTGGCGCTGTTTTGGCAGCACGAGGGGGACCTACACTATATTAGGCAGGTGGTTTTAATGTTGTGGCTGATCAGTATATAGACCATTATCCAACATTGATGTAACCATCCTGTTATCAGAGAACCGGGGTTACATACAGAGGTGGGTAGAGTAGCCAAAAACTGTACTCAAGTAAAAGTACAATTACTTAAAAAAAAAAAAAAATGCTCAAGTAGAAGTAAAAGTACTAACATAAATAATTACTTGAGTAAGAGTAAGAAAGTATCCAATTAAAAGAGTACTCAAGTAGTGAGTAACTCGTTACTTTCAAAAATGACATAATAGATGTTAACTCCCCTATATTCCATTACATAATACACATTGAACATGTACTACAGAATTATTATTATTATTATTAATGGAAATTCTGTCATCATTCACCATCATGTTGTTCCAAACCTGTATGACTTACTTTCTTCCATGCAACACAATAAGGAGATTTTAGACAGAATGTTTGCCTGATTCACTATTTACTTTCAGTGAATGTTTTTTTTCTCCATATTTTGAAAGTGAATGGTGACTGAGGCTGTCAGTCCCTAACATTCTGTCTAACATATTTTGTGTTCCACATAATACAAAGTGTCACATTGGTTTGGAACAACATGAGGGTAGGGAAATTATGACAGAATATTAAATTATGGCTGAGCTATCACTTTAAAGAGATAGTTTACCCAAAAATGAAAATTCTCTCATTATTTACTCACCCTCATGCCATCCCAGATGTGTATGACTTTCTTTCTTCTGCAGAACACAAATTAAGATTTTTAAAAGAATATTTTAGCTCTTTAGGCCAAAATTTGCATGCTCCAAAAAGCACATAAAGGCAGCATAAAAGTAATTCATAAGACTCCAGTGGTTAAATCCATATCTTCAGAAGAAATATGATAGGTGTGGGTAATATATGTCATTTTTTGCTAGACAGCAGGGGGCGATATGCAGAGAAGAATGTGAATCACCAAAAACACAAGAAGAAGAATGAGAAAGCGATCTGTTTCTCTGTTTCTCATCCACACCTATCACATCGCTTCTGAAGATACTGATTTAACCACTGGAGTCTTATGGATTACTTTTATGCTGACTTATGTGATTTTGTTTAGCTTTAAAATGTTGCCACCCATTCACTTGAATTGTATGGACCTACAGAGCTGAGAAATCCTTCTAAAAATCTTTATTTGAGTTCAGCAGATGAAAGTCATACACATCTGGGGTGGCATGAGTGTGAGTAAATAATCAGAACTGTACATTTTGGGTGAGCTATTAAAGGCTCTTGTCAGATCTGGATGAATCTGTCAATAAGAGAGGTTTGGAAACATTTCTAGTAATTATTACAGTGAAAACATGAAAATGTCCCACAACACATTATATATAATGCTAAAATATAAACCAAAGCAAGATCATGTTTCATTAATGCCTACTTTAGCTATTTCATAGCTTTTAAAGTCCTGTGTGGATTCTTATTTCAGTGTAGTTACAGTTTTCAGTGTCGTAAGTATTTAGATCATTAGTTCTGTACAGCAGTACCGCCACTCTCTAAATGCATATATGCAGCCTAGTGCGTAGGGCACCAACCCCGGTCGTGGAACACTCGCTGTGCCTGAAACCACCCCCTATCCACTATATAGTGCACTATTTTGGGTGTCTACCATTTTGTAGGAGTGTCTGAATTCTGAGTGAGCCACTCGTTCCCTACTTTTGTTCACTCATTCTTACCCACAATGCACTCTAATTTTGAGTGTACATTTGATGTACACTCAACAACGGTTAATTGCCCATAATCCACCACAGGGAAGACACACGAGCTGGGAGTTTACTGTTTCATCCACTCCTGCAATGTTTTCTTTCACGCTGAATGTATTAAATTACTTTTTGACAAATCATTACTTGATTAAAATAACATAATAACATATAGAGAGGCAAAACATAGAGATATATTTTAAAATGTACTCTTATTTGATAAAATGTGTTTACTCTTTATATTAACACACAGTATATATTAAAAATGACAAACAGAATGAAGATTTATTGTATTAATATATTATTTAATAAGAATAACAAGTAAGGCCCAAGTATTTTAAAATGTCATATGTGACATTGTTTCTGCAACAGCCCCAGAGCTCTGACACTCGGTGTATCCGTCAGCATCCAAATCACTCATTTCGTTCACTTACTGCTGAGATATAGTGCACTGACTGCCATTCACTATATAGGAAATAGTGAATGAGTGAACGATTTCGGACACAGCCACTCTCTTCACCATACGATCGCCTCATGCCCGCACATCTTACATGTACGCGCCCCGCGCACCTCGCTGTGCACGCACAGAAATGCTGTCTGTTCGCGCTCCAGTTGTTGATCACGCGAATGGCAAAGCAAAAGACATTTATTTACACTTAACTTGGATGTTTACATGGATTTATACAGTTAATCCGCCTGAAGTAGCAGCGATAGTTTCCAGTACCCCCACGAGGGCGCGGAGTAAATGCGTAAATTCTGCTCATGACATGCGGGACATGGGACAAAACGCACTGATATATTGCTGCACTGATTTAAAAAAGTACACTTAAAAACTGATGTCATAAGAGCCCAGTTACATTATCACCATTATTACATCTCATTACACAGAAAAGCTCGCGTTAGGATTAGAGCCAAAACTTACTTGGTGTTAAATGAAGGCATTGCATGACGAAACTATTCTTTTTTTTAATTTTTTTTTATTTCACTGTTCAGAGCGAAGAAAGTGTTTCACTTTGAAGAGCTTGATGCTGCAGCAGTGATTGAGTTACAGTCTGTGACAGCGGCTCAGTGCGCGCAGCTGTGTGAACTTCCGCTCTTGTAAAAGAGCTCTTGAGGATTACTCTCGAAACAACTTGTTTGGCTGTGGGTGTGCCAGCACATCCACACCCATAGTTTAATCTACACTCACCAGAGAAAAGAACAGAGGGCAATGAGTGTTTTCTTGCGATGCGAAGAGATCTACGGCAGCCTGCTCGAATCTTTCCCACAGCTGACTCACTACCTGTGGGTGGAGCCTCCACTCCCCATACAGGCGATTCCCTTTGGACAATAAATCTGTCCCCGTGTTCATAGCACCTGGGGCGTGAGTCGCCCATAATGAGAGGAAGTACATACTGTACCACACAATCAGTTTTTGTGCCAGGTTGTGTAGCTGCTGTGAACACGTGCCAACAAGTCTGTTTATGTATGCCACTGTTGTCGTGTTGTCCGATCAAGACATGGTGACCTTGAAGGAACTGCATAAAGTACATCAATGCTAGAAACACTGTCAGTAACTCCAGAAAACATATGTGCATGTTTTGTTGTGACGCGGGCCAAAGCCCATTCACTATTCTGCCTTTGCACAATGCGCCCCAATCTGTGAGTGACGTGTCTGTCATCACCACTTTCCTCAAGGAGACTGCCCACAAAGGAATTCCCTTATGAAGGAATTTTCCTGTGGCAGAGAGTGTGTATCCCCTCTGATGTCACTCTCACCCTTTGGTTTAAGTGTCGCTGGAGACACAAATGCTGTATCACTATCCAGATCTGAAACTCTCTCATTCGCAAAAGTCCCAAAGAATGACCAAAATTGTTGAGGGCATTAACCCCAACAGATGCAGACACATCCTGAAAGGGACCGTTCTTGTAGTGCGGGCAGCACTCAGTATTAGCAAAGGCTGTTTGCTCATGTTTTTTGCATTCAACACACTCGTGCTTGTGAACTCTCTGCCCCTCAAACTGAACCCTGTGGGTGGAGGGGGGAGGTTTAACACAGGGCACTACATGAACTTGTGCCTCAACACCATTTAAACTGTGAAGTGGATGCACCGAACTTGCCACTGAAGAGTTCTTTTTCAAATAGAGCGAATGCTCCATCCCCCTTCTCTTCTTGTTTGGGGGGGGACCTGGGTGCTGTTCACTGTCCTCTCTTTCCCACCTGAGATGCAGCCAGGTCACCCGCCTCTTCTTCCTTTCCTGAGGATTGGCAGGGTGATGTTTAGCAGCTGCTACTGCAAAGGACGGCTTCTTTCCATGAGCTGGTCTTGGCTGCGTGATTACAGCTGGCGGCTTCTGCACAGAGGGCCTGGGGCGAAAACCTGCCTGTCCTCCTTTTTGAGGTGCTGTGAAGCTTGCGTGAGCCAGCTGAAATGGGTGTGAAATGACCTTGCAAGGGAGGCATATCTAAAAAGCTTCTCCTTTTTCTGGAGATCGCACTGCTGTCTCATGGCCATGACTGATTCCCCAAATAAAGCTTTAGGCTGGCTCTACAAGGGCATCAGGGCGTCAAGTTTCTCTTTGTCAGAGATATCTTACAGTCTCAGCCATAATGCCCTCTTTCCCATGCTGTGGCCGCAGCTCTGAACTGCACCTCGGGAGGTGTGTAAATTCAAATCAACTATAATGCAGATTTCCTCCCACCCTGCTGGATTTGGGGTCCCTGTGTCAATCTGTTTCCCCATTTCTTTCAGCAGTTTCGGCTTGGTATTCCATCAGGAGGGATGTGGCATTCAGAGCCCTCACTGAGAGAGCCGAGGACCTGTACATTTTCTGAAAAATGAACCCAGTAAAGCAGTCTATTTTCCCTGGCAGAGAAGCGCTTGCGGAGGAGAAAGCCGCCCAGTGCATCGGATGGAGGTGGTTTGCCACCAATGATTCCACCAGGGGGGCTCCGACATGCCCATCTCCTGCATATTATGTATGTCAAGATGTGATAAACCCTTGACTGGCAACCTGTATGAAATGGGTTTATCCCAAAACCTTTTCATCTCTGCCTGGCATGCCGGAACGGCAGGAATGAACTGTTTTGCGGGAGCGAGACACGATGGCAGCCTCTTCCCAACATACAAGTCCCTTTCCGTGCCCTGTTCCATATATTGAGATGGCCAGTCAATAGACAGTTTGGCTGTCACCCGACGGCACATCTCAATCAGATCAACATCTACAGGTGTTGGGGAAGGGGAGCCTCTGCTCTGCCCGCTCGGCGGCCTGGATGGTTGAGGTGGAAGGATTGCATCCTCTTCATCCTCCTCATCATCCTTGAGAAGGCGATCGCTCATATTGTCATTGTCATCCTCCTCTTCTCGTCTCTCCTCGACAGAGACATCGAAAAGAGGAGGAAGGTTCGGCGAGGCTTCCTTTATAATGTCCTCCCAACTTCTGGACTCAGGTTTTTACACCGGGAGCAGAGAAAGATCCGGGTCTCCTTTTTCTGCAGCCGAGACTCGCACTCACCTTTCACAAACCCTTATTGAGAATCTAACACAGTACGGGCAGCAGAATTAGCCAAGGCTGCTTGTGCATGTTTTACTCACAGGCAAGCGATGCACAGGGGGTGCGAGTTCTTGGCCGTAATCATGGCCCCGCAAGCACACATGCGAGAAGGTTCCTTCTCTTTTGATCCACTTAGTTTTGTGGTGACCATGGTCCAGTGCTTATCTTCCAGACTCACCACGATGTGAGAGTTCGAGGCAGAAAATCACTTCCTGTCTCTTATTTATCGTAACTAAATGTGATAAATAACACCTCAACGGTGCAGCAATAATACCAATTATAACCATTGGTAATGTGGAGAGAGACGATAGAGAAATTACCCACCATAACATGCTGGTAAATTCTCTGACAATTTACAGTTTTTAAAAATATATAACCCTGTTTAGAGATGTACCTTGGTGGCTCATCCTTGAAAACAGTTAAACGGCAATAATCCCAAAAACTCCGCTGAAGTATAGCTTTCAACTCGATCTTCACGGGGAAGAGAACGAGAATGACGTATATACAGTGGTGTATATAAGGAAGGCGGGACTTCCTGGTCACTGCCGTGACTTGTCTGTCATTGGACAAATGTGGTGCTATAAAATTGCTTCCATGATTTCACGCATGAGGCATTTTCCCACAGTAAGATAACGAACAAATATTTGAAAGAGAACCATAATGTTGTAATCCTCCCAGCACAATTTGCCTTTACTCCTCGCCACACGTAAAACAAAGTCTCTGTCTGCCGACCACAAGAATCTTGCCAGAATGGTTCGGGGTCTGCCACCCGGCCTGAGAAGCCAACCGAGAGCACTGTGTGTGCAATCTATTTCTAGATGACGGTCCTCTGTGTCAAACAAATTTGGAATAAGCCCATCCAGAAACTTGACCATATCTTGACCTTCCTTTCCCTTGGGGATTCCAACAAAATAAACATTATTATGTCTCCTTTGATTTTACATATCCTCAAATTTTTCTCACACCTTATCCATATCAGTTTTAGTGGCCGGCAGATTAGTCTGCAGCTCGTTTCCAGCTGCTTCCTCAAACTCGATTCATTTTTCAGCCTTGCCCATTCTTGTGATCAGGGTGGAAATGTTGCCTCCATAGATGTGGTCGCTCTATGTATTTCCTACGTATTCCCTCCATGTTGGTCGACATTTTTGTTAGCGCTGCATAAATGTTAGAAATATCTTGACCTACATCCTTAGATGTGCTGTCTTTCCCAGCCCGACCCCCACCATCTTGCTCTTGAGAGGCGTCAGACGCGTGCGACTGTAAATGCTTTTTAATCAGAGCATGTGAGCGGAGCTGCACGAGAGCGGAGCATTGAGTAGAGCGGTGATAAGTCCACCTGAGCGGAGAGCGACTTTTTGAAGATTCCACTCTGCTCGCTCAGGCTGCTTAGCGCAGCTCGTTCAACCCAGAATGCTTCGTGATATGCTGGTTTGGGAACCTGTGAAATAAGCAAAAGGTCTTAGGGAGTTCAAACATTGTTTTAGTGAAGTTGCAAACCTTATAGCTTACATAAATGCAAAGTATAAATCAAAGTTAAGAATGAGGAATGAGTGTGGAGAGACTGTGAGAGTTATCTTCCACATCACATTGCCAGAAAGCACAAGGAAGTGCTACGCGAAGATGGTGGTGCATCAAAAGGTGAGCTAGTAGGCTCACTACCATTCGATAATAAATTAATAGACAAGTAGATAGTAAGGAATCTTGTTTTTTTGCAGTCATGTCAGTGCAGCTGCCAGCTAGATGCAGGCCCAGTTCTGCGGGGTGGCGAATGTTAGAGCACCCTCAATTGAATATGTAAGCTTAATAATACTGTATATTGGGGCCTGGGTAGCTCAGCAACTAAAAACGCTGACTACCACACCTGGAGTCACAATTTCGAATCCAGGGTGTGCTGAGTGATTACAGTCAGGCTTCCTAAGCAACCAATTGGCCCAGTTGTTAGAGTGGTTAGAGTCATGTTGGGTTAAGCTCCTCGTGGTCGCTATAATGTGGCTGTCGCTCTCGGTGGGGCACGTGGCGAGTTGTGCATAGATGCTGCGGAGAATAGCGTAAAGCCTCCACACGCACAAGGTCTCCGCGGTAACGCGCTCAACAAGCCATGTGATAAGACAGATTGACGGTCTCAGATGCGGAGGCAACAGAGATTCGTCCTCCACCACCCGGATTGAGGTGAATCACTACGCCACCATGAGGACATAGAGCGAATTGGGAATTGGGCTTACCAAATTAGGAAGAAAAGGGGAGAAAATCCAATAATAATAATAATAATAATAATACTGTATATTGACAAAGCATATTTCCTTGAATACCGGTGAACACAAACAAAAAATCCCTGCATCAAAACTAATAAACATGTATGATCTTGCAGATCAGTGTGTCCTAATTTGCAGGCGCAGCATTCTGCTTTCATGCCTCCACTGTACAACTGAGCATTTGATTGGTAAAGATTTCCGCTCTCACTTAGAGAATTTCATAATGGAATTATCTCACTTAATCGACCACCTGTTGCTTTCGATTTCTGCTTTGGGATAAAGTGGCACATAACTGCTGGTCCGTTTCCCAAAGCCAAATCCACACCTTAACGAGAAGTGAGACATAAAAAACGTCATGGTTACTGGTGTAACCTCCGTTCCCTGATGGAGGGAACGAGACGTTGGTGTCGATGTAGTGACACTAGGGGTCACTCTTGGGAGCCCGAGACACCTCTGGTCTTTGATAAAAGGCCAATGAAAATTGGTGAGTGGCATTTGCATGCCACTCCCCCGGACCTATGGTATAAAAGGAGCTGGTATGCAACCACTCATTCAGGTTTTATGCTGAGGAGCCGATATAAGGTCCGGCCATTTCAGCGGGTAGTTCAGCGTTGTGGCAGGAGGGACCAACGTCTTGTTCCCTCCATCAGGGAATGGAGGTTACACCAGTAACCATGACGTTCCCTATCTGTCACTCACTCAACGTTGGTGTCGATGTAGTGACACTAGGGGTCCCTATACAAAACGCCACAAGGCTGAACTGTGTTACGTGAACTGGTGGTGTATGGTGGGCAGACTTGCTGTGTGCCTCAGAGCCAGCACACCAGGTCAACACGTAACCTCCCCCAACACAGTTATGAGTGTTGAACGGCCCTTTTTGGGGACAAGTCGACTCCCCAAAGATAGAGACAGGCTTAACCCAGTCGTGGCCTCTTTTCCCCTCCTCTTTTTCCACTCCAAAAAAGAAGGGGGATTATCCGACTGGGCCGACTGGGCCGCCAGGTCTAGTCGGGGGGATGTCCCTCCCAAGGGGAGGACACCGCGGAGACCACACCTCGCCCCAAGAGAGGGGGGGATATTTAAGTGGAAGAATACGTCACATGGTCTTTCAACCATGTGGAGAGCCTTCAAGGTAGGTCCTGCCCAATGGGGGAGGAGTTACTACAAACATGGAGACTGGGGCAGAGGGGCTCTGCCAGCAGGGAAACAAATTAGCGGAAGATATAGATTGCATGGGGTTAGCCTTACAGGGAACTGCCACACGTGGAGCACCTACCCCAGAACAAGGCTCTTAGTTAGCATGTGTACTGGGCCGGCAGCGAGTCTCTCCAAAAACTCGACTGCCACAGGGCTCGGAGGAAGTCAACCAGGGAAAAAATTTTGTGAACACTACTGGGAATTAACGGCGCACGTCTTCAGCTCAAAAGGAGGTGGAAGGCGCTATGTGCAAGCGATACACCCGGCCGGCCATCCCAGGCTTATCCGCTTGTGTTGCGTGCCACTACCTGGGATGAAACCGGTTCCACCCGGAGGTTGTAGAACCTTGCAAAGGTGTTGGGTGTTGCCCAGCCCGCTGCTCTGCAAATGTCTGTTAGAGAGGCACCTCTGGCCAAGGCCCAAGAAGCCGCTACACCACGGGTAGAACGGGCTCGTAGCCCTACCGGGGGCGGCATGTTTTGGGCGAGATATGTCATAGTATGGCGTCAACGAGCCAGTGGGCGATCCTCTGCTTGGAGACAGTGCTTCCTTTCCGCTGTGCACCAAAAGCAGACAAAGAGCTGCTCAGAGATTCTAAAGCTCTGCGTACGATCCAAATAGATGCGTAAAGCGTGCACCAGACACAGCGATGACAGGGCTGGGTCTGCCTCCTCCTGGGGCAGCACTTGCAGGTTCACCACCTGGTCCCTAAAGGGGTGGTGGGAACCTTGGGCACATAGCCCGGTCAGGGTCTCAGGATCACGTGAGAGTAACCTGGACTGAACATTTTGCTGACAGAGAACGCTTGCAGGTCACTTACCCTCTTGATGGAAGTGAGTGCAGTCAGGAGGGCAGTCTTCAAGGAGAGTGCCTTAAGCTCGGCTGACTGCAAAGGCTCAAAGGGGGCTCTCTGTAGACCCTGAAGAACTACAGAGGTCCGATGAGGGAACGAGATGCGGCCTGGAGGGATTCAGCCTCCTGGCGCCTCTTAGGAACCTGATGATCAGGTCGTGCTTCCCTAAGGACTTACCGTCGACTGCGTCGTGGTGTGCTGCTATGGCAGGAACGTACACCTTCAAGGTGGAAGGGGACAGCCTCCCTTCCAACCTCTCTTGCAGGAAGGAAAGCACTGATCCGACTGCGCATCTCTGGGGGTCTTCCGGACAGGAAGAACACCACTTAGGGAACAGACGCCACTTAAAGGCATACAGGCGCCTCGTAGAGGGAGCCCTAGCCTGAGTGATCATGTCTACCATCACAGGTGGGAGACAGCTTAGGTCTTCTGCGTCCCATCCAGTGGCCAGACATGGAGATTCCAGAGGTCTGGGCGCGGGTGCCGGATGGTGCCCCTTCCCTGAGAAAGAAGGTCCTTCCTCAGGGGAATTTGCCAGGGGGGAGCTGTCGCGAGGAGCATGAGGTCCGAGCACCACATCTGGGTGGGCCAGTAGGGTGCTACCAGGATGACCTGCTCCTCGTCCTCCCTGACCTTGCACAGGGTCTGTGCAAGCAGGCTCACTGGGGGAAACGCATATTTGCGAATGCCAGGGGGCCAGCTGTGTGCCAGCGCGTCTATGCCGAGGGAGGCCTCGGTCAGGGCGTACCAGAGCGGGCAGTGGGGAGGATTCTTGGGAGGCGAACAGGTGCACCTGTGCCTGTGGAATTGACTCCAAATCAGCTGGACCACCTGAAGGTGGAGTCTCCACTCTCCCCTGAAGGTAACCTGTTGTGACGGCGCTTCCACCGTAGTGTTGAGGTTGCCCGGGATGTGAGTGGCTTGCAGCGACTTGAGGTGCTGCTGACTCCAGAGGAGGAGACGGCGGGCGAGTTGTGACATACAACGAGAGCGCAAACCACCTTGGCGGTTGACATATGCTACCGTTGTCGTGTTGTCTGTCTGAACTAACACGTGCTTGCCCTGGATCAACGGCCGAAACCTCTGTAGGGCGAGCAGAATTGCCAACAACTCGAGGCAGTTGATGTGCCAATGCAGTCGCTGACCCGTCCAGAGGCTGGCGGCTGCGTGCCCATTGCAAACGGCACCCCAGCCCATTTTGGAAGCGTCTTTCGTGACCACGATGCGCCTGGGGACCAGTTCTAGAGGAACACCTGCCCGTAGGAACGAGAGGTCGGTCCAAGGGCTGAACAGATGGTGACAGACCAACATGATGGCCACGCGGTGTGTCCCATGGCGCCATGGCCGTCTCGGGACTCGAGTCTGGAGCCAGTGCTGAAGCGGCCTCATATGCATCAACCCGAGCGGGGTGGCCACCGCCGAGGATGCCATATGCCCCAGGAGCCTCTGAGGGAGTTTCAGTGGAACCGCTGTTCCCTGTTTGAACACCTTGTGAGCTAGGATTAGCCAGTCGTCGAGATAGTTTAGAACGCGAATGTCCACCTCCCATAACGGGGCAAGGGCAGCCTCGGCGACCTTCATAAAGACGCGAGGAGACAGGGACAGGCCTAAAGGGAGGACTTTGTACTGATACACCTGACCCTCGAACGCGAACCGCAGGAAGGGTCTGTGTCGAGGAAGGATCGAGGCGTGGAAGTACGCATCCTTCAGGTCTACCGTCACGAACCAATCTTGATGCCAGACGCTCGCCAGAATGCATTTTCGCATCAGCATCTTGTACGGGAGTCTGTGTAAAGCCTAGTTCAGAACTCACAGGTCCAAGATTGGCCTCAACCCACCGCCTTTTTTCGGTACGATGAAGTAGGGGCTGTAAAACCCCTTCTTCATCTTGGCTGGAGGGACAGGTTCTATCGCGCCCTTCCGTAGGAGGGTAGCGATCTCCGCGCAAGGTAGCAGCGTTTTCGTCTTTCACCAAGGTGAAGTGGACACCGCTGAACCTGGGCGGATGCCTGGAGAAGTGAATCGCGCAGCCGAGTCAGACGGTCCGGACCAGCCCTCGTGACGGATTGGAAAGCGCAAGCCATGCGTCCAAGTTCCACGCAAGGGGGACCAAAGAGACAATGTCATCAGATGTACCGGTGGGTGGGGCCTCGTGGCGGGGTGGAGCTGAAGGTGCCACACCACGTCGTGGCTGTGCTGAGTCTAAGGACATCGAAGCACTTACATGGCTCCTTGTGACCACCCCCGGAACAGCCTGGGATGGGGGAGAAAGAGGCCTGTCCTCATGACCCGTGGAGACTGTCACATTGGGGGTGGATTTGTGCCACAGCTGGGCGCTCAGGGGCGGGAGACCGCCGCTGGAGCGCCAAACCTGCCAAATGGAGTGGTGGACGGTGGTCATGATGACAGCCGTACACACTGGATATGTGACCCAGGGAACAAGGAAACCACTCTTGCTGAGCTCTTGAGTACTGCAGCCACTTGGGCATGCAGCGCAATTAAATGCAAAAAGTAACAAAAAGATGAAGATCTGCTTACCAGCTCCAGAGCAGCGGGTTTCGTTGTCCCTGGGTTGCCCGTCTCAAGGGCGCTTTGAAGCCTTTCACGGGTTCTAGGCGGCCGCAAGACGGGTGGCGTCTGCTTCCTGCAGTGAGCTCCACGCCGGGGCTGGGCCGAAGGGGCGGGCTGCGGTGGAGCCGGTGCAGTCAATGCAGGGGGACGCCCTTGGTGATGAGTAGATGGGGTGCGGGATCTTGAGCCGCGCCGGGGCAGGATATGCCAGCTAGCATCCATCTACTGCTCTACAATCGAGAACTGCTGGGCAAAGTCCTCGACGGTGTCGCCAAATAGGCCCGTCTGGGAAATGGGGGCAGCAAGGAATCGTGTCTTGTCGGCCTCACCCATCTCGACCAGGTTGAGCCAAAGGTGGCGCTCCTGGACCACTAGGGTGGCCATCGTCCGCCCGAGAGACCGCGCCGTGATCTCCTTCACTTGGAGAGCGAGGTCGGTCGCCGACCGCAGTTCTTGCATCAATCCCGGGGTGGAACTACCCTCATGCTGTTCCTTTAGTGCCTTGGCAGACTTGCAGGAGAGCCATGGCGTGCAGGGCGGAGGCAGCTTGTCCAGCTGCACCATAGGCCTTGGCCGTCAGAGACGACGTAAACCTACAGGCCTTGGACGGGGGTTTTGGGCACCCGTGCCAAGTGGCGGCGCTCTGCGGGCATAGGTGCACCGCGAGCGCCTTTATCCACCGGGGATTGCCGAATAGCCCTTGGCCTCCCCACCATCGTGGGTAGTGAGGGCGGGGAAGCTGAAAAGATCGGGACCGGGCAGTAAAAACGCCTCCCGCGACCTTGTCAGCTCTTCATGCACTTCCAGGAACGGGGGCGGGGCGTGGCTTTGAGCGGCGCCGCGAGCCCAGGAACCAATCACTGAGGGTTCAGGGAAGAGCAGTGAAATCCACTCTAACCGACGCTCGCGGCTGCCCGGGAAAGCATGTCGTCATCTCCGCGTCAGCCTTTGACTGGGCAATCGACCCCGAAGGGAAGAGCCCAGCTGAGGCTTCTGACTGGACGAGCCCGCTCTCCGATGCTGCACTCGAGAGCTCATCACTTTCGCAGGCTCCGAATAAGAGGTCGAACTCGCTGTGAGACGAGCCGGCGGACTCACCCGGAAGCCCGATCGGGGCAGAAGAGCGTGCTGGGGAATGGGAGGTCCGTGGGGGGATACCCGGCGGAGGCGGTCCCATTGGGGTCCCCAAATCACCCCCAGTGCTAGCCGCGCTGGCCTCATACCCATGGGTAAAAGGACCGAGGCAGGAGCCTCTGGGGTGGCTCACTTTCTTACGAAGGCGAGCCGCGACCGCAACGTTGCCATGGACATTTTCTCGCAATGAGAACATGACCATCCACAAACACTGTCTCCGCATGAGCACTGCCCAGACACGAAAGACAGTGATCGTGACCGTTAGAAGGCAAGAGATAACGAGCACAACCAGGAATAACACACAATCGGAAAAGCATCTTTAAAAAGACGCGTCTTTAAAAAGACGTTCCGTGTGTGCGCTCTTTTAGAGAAATATATCCTCTTTTAGAGGGGAAAAATGCTCTTTCAGAAAATATACTCTCTAGTTTTTCTTCCGAAGCGCCCAGGGGCATTTTCTGCAGTGCACCAGTGCAGAGGGGGGAGAAGCCGCTGAAATGCGCTGTCAGATCCAGCAGAGATGAATGAACAGTAGTATTCAGCTCAATGAGCATGACCGTTCGGCTCCGAAGAGAAAATCTGAATGAGTGGTTGCATACCAGCTCCTTTTATACACGTATGTCCAGGGGAGTGGCATGCAAATACCACTCGCCAATTTTCATTGGCCTTTTATCAAAGACCAGAGGTGTCTCGGGCTCCCAAGAGTTACCCCTATTGTCACTACATCGACACCAACGTCGAGTGAGTGACAGATAGGGAACTGACTCTAGATTAGTGGTTGTGGATAACATCTTCTGACATTGCTTGCTGCATTCATGCGCAGAGATAAAGCTTTAAATTATTGTACATTAGAAAAATGTTATTAAATGAACCAGTGTAATTTGTCAATTAAATTATTTTTATTTGATTTTCGGATCATTACACATTATTTCATCTATACAGTATATTGGACAAAATCTCACTTTATGCAGGACGAATATTTTTTACTTGTTAAATCCATGGTTAAACTCTGCTGTACACGTAAAGAGCGCATGCACACCACGTGAACTTTTGACGCAAATATAAAGTCCAGATTCACTTTATGCTGCTTTAAACATATCAAGGAAAAACAAAGGGGGCACATGGTATCTACTAATATATTAATTACTATATAATTAACTACAGTCCTTTAGATTGCATACAATTCCTACATATAAAATTCTATGGAATATTAATCAAGCAAAATTACTGAAAAAGAGAAAAGCATTCACTGCTCTTTTCTGGATAACTTAAAACACCCTTTAAAACTGAACATAAAATTAGGATAAGAAATTGCTCATTTTAATTTACAAAACTAAAGTCTGATTAAGCATTAAAGCATTAAATCAGTAACCTATTAATGAATCAAATCTACAGTAGCCTAATAATCATTCCGTGGAGGAGACAAATGAAGAACAATTACAGTTGAAGTCAGAAGTTTACATACACCTTGGCCAAATACATTTCAATTCAGTTTTTCAAAATTCCTGGCATTTAATCGTAGAAAACGTTCCCTGTCTTAGGTCAGTTAGGATCACTACTTTATTTTAAGAATGTGAAATGTCAGAATAATAGTAGAGAGAATGATTTATTTCAGCTTTCATTTCTTTCATCATGTTCCCAGTGGGTCAGAAGTTTACATACACTTTGTTAGTATTTGGTAGCATTGCCTTTAAATAGTTTAACTTGGGTCAAAGTTTTGGGTAGCCTTCCACAAACTTCTCACAATAAGTTGCTGGAATTTTGGCCCATTCCTCCAGACAGAACTGGTGTAACTGAGTTAGGTTTGTAGGCCTCCTTGCTCGCACACGCTTTTTAGTTCTGCCCACAAATTTTCTATTGGATTCAGGTCAGGGTTTTGTGATGGCCACTCCAATACCTTGACTTTGTTGTGCTTAAGCCATTTTGCCACAACTTTGGAGGTATGCTTGGGGTCATTGTCCATTTGGAAGACCCATTTGCGACCGAGCTTTACTTCATGGCTGATGTCTTGAGATGTTGCTTCAATATATCCACATAATTTTCCTTCCTCATGATGCCATCTATTTTGTGAAGTTCACAAGTCCCTCCTGCAGCAAAGCACCCCCACAACATGATGCTACCACCCCCATGCTTCACTGTTTGGATGGTGTTCTTCGGCTTGCAATCCTCGCCCTTTTTCCTCCAAACATAACGATGGTCATTATGGCCAAACAGTTCAATATTTGTTTCATTAGACCAGAGGACATTTCTCCAAAAAGTACGATCTTTGTTCCCATGCACAAACTGTTGTTGTGCACATGCAAACTGTTGTCTGGCTTTTTTATGGTGGTTTTGGAGCTGTGGCTTCTTCTTTGCTGAGCAGCCTTTCAGGATATGTCGATATAAGGCTCGTTTTACTGTGGATATAGATACTTGTCTACCTGTTTCCTCCAGCATCTTCACAAGGTTCGTTGCTGTCGTTCTGGGATTGATTCGCACTTTTCGCATCAAACTACATTCATCTCTAGAAGACAGAATGCGTCTCCTTCCTGAGCTGTATAATGGCTGCATGTTCCCATGGTGTTTATACTTGCGTACTATTGTTTGTATAGATGAACATGGTACCTTCTGGCATTTGGAAATTGCTCCTAAGAATGAACCAGACTTGTGGTGGTCCGCAATGTTTTTTTCTGAGGTCTTGGCTGATTTATTTTGATTTTCCCATGATGTCAAGCAAAGAGGCACTGAGTTTGAAGGTAGGCCTTAAAATACGTCCACAGGTACACATCCAATTCAGTACACCTCCTATCAGAAGCTAATTGGCTAATTGTCTAAAGGCTTGACATCATTTTCTGGAATATTCCAAGCTGCTTAAAGGCACAGTTAACTTAGTGAATGTAAACTTCTGACTCACTGGAATTGTGATATAGTCAATTAAAAGTGAAACAATCTGTCTGTAAACAATTGTTGGAAAAAATACTTGTGTCATGCACAAAGTAAATGTCCTAAATGACTTGCCAAAACTATAGTTTGCTAATATTAAATCTGTGGAGTTGTTAAAAAATTAGTTTTAATGAGTTCAACATAAGTGTATGTAAACTTCTGACTTCAACTTGTATGAATTTTACGTTTACCTGTATTTCCTGATACAGGTTCATGTTTTTATTATTGCCATAAACAACTCAAACAAACTTTAAAGTTGAAAAGATTGTGGTTTTCTGGGTCGGTTGTGTCACTCAGACAGTTTAAACTGAAAAGACTGAATTTGCGTGTATTCGAGTTTCTGCGCCACCGCACACGTTTTATCACTTTTAGAGGCATGTTTGATGACTTGTCAATAGTAAATAAAGGTAATTTAAAACTGAAATTTTTTTAAGGTATTATTTGAAGAATTTCAATGGCATATGAGCTAACAAAGAAATATTTGACTGATTACAAATGATAACGAAGTTCTGGTAGACCCGATTATCTAACAGCCATTGTAAACCATTACAAAATAAACAGCGATATTTTATATACTAAAACACAACAATACAATCACATAATTTTCACATATGTACGTTACTAAGAATTTGATAATTTAATAAATGTCGGCCTATAGCCTAGCCTCAATAGCATGCGCATGGAGCGGGTTATTGAGCGGAGTGTCACACCACTCCGCTTCGCTCACATGCTCTGTTTTTAATGTCCCCACAGGCTGACAATTTCGGGTTCTTCGACTTCCTACACTCCCAGCACAGTTTAACAATCAAAACCAAATCCGTTCTTACTGAGTAATATTGATTAAAAGGATAATTGTAGCAAAGTGTAGCAGAGCTCGCCACTAGGCTGCTTCCACTTGCATAGCTTCCACTGCTTTGACACCCAGTATTTGCTTTCTTAATAAATGTTGCAAGTCTTGTTGTGCACAACTCATCAGTGCCTGAATGGGTGTCATTTATCTTGGTTTATTGAAATAAAAAGTTACATTAGGGCGTACATACTTGTACTAGAGGCAAAATACTTACCACAAGACAATCAGCCACTGTGTGTAACAAATAGCTGATCCATGTACAAAATACCAGGACTAACAGTTGCAGATACAGGGATAACATTGTGTTAAAACAAAGTGACACCAATGAGTGCACCTCATGTCAGTTTATTAAAAAATAAATTACAGTAACACTTTACTATAAGGTTCCATTCGTTAACATTAGTTAATGCATTAGGTATAGTGAACAAACAATGAACAATATATTTTTTTTACGGCATTAATGAATCTTTGTTAATGTTATTTAATGAAAATACAATTGTTTTTTTGTTAGTTCATATTAGTTCATAATGCATTAACTAATGTTTACAAATGCAACTTTTAATTTAAAAATGTAATAGTAACTGTTGAAATTAACATTAGCCAAGATTAATAATATCTCTGTCTCTCTCTCGTTCTCTCTCTCTTTCTCAGGTGTTGGCTAAGAAGGTCTTCACCCAGTATTCTTTGGCAGTGCAGCAGTTGTCTAAACAGGACCACTATGACTTTGGCCTTCGAGCCCTCACCTCTCTACTTCGCTATGCTGGAAAGAAGTGCAGAGCTTGCCCTGACATTGCTGAGGAGGTGACACACACTCACACACACATGCACTGGGTAACCTGCAGCATCCATTATATATGTCACATATATAACAATCTCAGAGACATTCCACTCAGATGCCTACACCAACTGAATGCCTACCAGTGTGTGTTCAGTGAAACAGCCTTTTTGTGTATGTACCTAATTATCTGTGTGTTTGTGTATGTATTCAGTGATGAAGAAAGAGGTAATGCTGACAGGGATGTGTCACTAAAATGTGCTCCACTCTGGCTATGATAAAAAATTTATCAAAAGGGACAAAACCTTAAAAGAGAAGTTGAATGGACTCATTACCCCCATATGGGCACTCATCTCCCTCCTCTCACCCTCTCTCTTCCTCTCTCCATCTTTATACCTTACTATCATCACCAATGCAAAAGGTGTCCATGTTTATTTAAATGTTCACACCTGTGTAATGTATGTGTGTTAATGTAAATGTCATTCTGAAATGGTAACTGCTTTTGATAACAGAAAGCAAGAGGGGGCATTTTCAGATGAATCTAAGACTGGTTTTGTGGCTTCCTGTCTGTAAATTAAGGCTGACATTTGGTCATGTGAATCTGGCCCACATTAGCTTTGAACATCCACTCCTACACTGAGGTAATTTAACAATGTTTTTTTTATTTATTTTTTATTTGACCTTTGAATCCAGATCATGCTGATGTCTATGAAGGACATGAACATAGTTAAGCTGTCCTCCATCAATTTTCCACTGTTTAATGGGATCATCCAGGATCTTTTCCCTGCCGTGGAAATGCCATCTATTGACTATGGAAAGGTAGCCAGTCCCAGCATGCTCATAATAGAACTGAAGCAGCTGAAAGTGTGTTTTTGTGTGTGAATATACTGTATGTTCTGACTCATAGCTCTTTAAAGCATATTTTTGTGTTTTTCTAATTACACGTCCTATTCTTCAGAGAGATAGCTTTCACACAGGTTTCACAGGCTTTCTCTGAAGCACATCTTAAAAGATCCATTAAACCCTGCAGATATTTTTCTGCCCTGTCTATACACTATAATGTTGCATTTATTCAGTCCACTTCTTAACTACAGATAAAGACCAGTGCAAAGTTGTTAGTGGTAGCTTAGAGGATAAAAATCTTGACAGAAAGGCTGATCCAGGAAACAGAGTGTTACAGAGATCCCTGTTTAAAGGTATAGTTCACCCAAAAATGAAAATTCTGACATCATTTACTCAGTGTCATATCGTTCCACACCTATATGATTTCTTTCTTCAGTGGAAGATTAAAAAATATGTTTTCAAGAATGTTACACTGACCACAGCCTGTCAAGCTCCAAAAAGGACAAAATAGCACAATAAAAGTACCATAAAATTAGTCCCTATGACTTGTGTCCTACAGTATATTCCAAATCTTCTGAAGCCATACGGTAGCTTTGTCTGAGAAAAGACAGAAATTTAAGTTGTAATTCATCAGATCTTCCCCTCTGCCCTATCCCTCAAATCCCATTCGCACTCCCGCATATTCAAACTCCACGCCATAACAACTGGTCACAAGACGTGAGAAGAACCAATGACATTTGGTGTCAAAGACATCAAACCTGGCTTCTTTTCACATTTATTGTGCTTTTTTGTACTTTTATGGCGCAGCATTTGAGCTTGTCAGTTTATGCTTTTATTACACCGTAAAGAACAACATAAATTATTAAAAATTTCTCTTTTGGTGTTCCACAGACCATGAAGGTGATGAAATGATAAATGGTGAAAATTTTGTGAACTAACTCTTTAAATTTTGCCCTTTAAAGGTGCACTCAGCGATTCCTGAGAAACACTGTTGATATGCGAACTCAACTGCCAAAACAAACACACCCCTCCCTTCAGTGCTCCTTTGGAAGCTCCGCCCCCCCAAATTCATGCACACGATATAGTTTTACCTACACCAGCTCCAGACACTCACAACTCTCCTGCTACTAAATCTAACATCACAACAACAGCATATGTGTTCTGTGAAACATAGCAAAATTTATATTACCCACCTATCGAGAAGAAAAAGAGCAACTTCTGAATCTACTTCTTTTACCTCTCGGAGGTCTCTCTGCCACTGAAAAGCCTCGCCAATGTTGACATGACTCCTAGCCCTCGACTTATCATAATCCTTCTTTTTTAGTTTATATTCGTCTGACCTTTTTCTCTTGGTCTGTTTCTCAGCCATGTGTCCTCCTTGGAGTTTAGAAAGTTCGCATCAGCCAGATTTGCCATTGCTCTTCTTATGAATTTCCCTCTTGCTCTGCCCCCACCCCCAATCCTGTGCACATACAAGATCCAACCCCTGTTGCTGATTGGCTGGAGTAGTGTTGTGTGGATCGGTCTGTTCTACTTTTTTTTTTTTTTGTCCCATTTACAGAGCCAGGGCTGTGTACAAATACTAGATTTATTTTCAGCCCACACATAGAACTGACAGCTAGCAGACTATGAGGAGATATTTGCAGAATTTGACAAAAAGTGTATTGGATTTTGAATTACTGAGTGCACCTTTAAGATTAAATTTGTCATTTCTGCACCACCAGCAGCATCAAACGGAATTGCAAATATAATGACTGTTTCCAATCAGGTTTCCCAAACACTCCTCTTGTCATCCAGTGTTAACTCTCCTTTGGTTCCTGTACTGTAGGTGTTTGGATAAGAAAGCATCATTTAAATCACAAATAATGTAAACAAAAGAGGCTGTTTTTTCATGAGCGCACTAGAGACAGAGTTAAGCGCAATTACTGTGCACTACATCTTATCCATTTTTCGTGAGAGCACTAATTTTAAGCAAAATTTTTGTGCTTAAAACAAATGTGCATGGGTGGGAGTGTTTGCGATGTCTGTGGGTGAATGCTGCAAACTGTGGGGGTATAGTATGCTAATGAAGTGCCGCAAAGGGCAATTAGCTATTTTTTTTTTAAATAAGTCATTGGGCTAAGACGTTTGCGAAGCACATCTAATCTCGTCTCAAAGTTTAAAATCACTTCCTGCATTTGCAGTTTGCATTTTTCTTATGTGGTTGATAAAAACTCATGGATCTTCACACCCTAAATTGGTAGACAGCAGTGATTCTTTCTTTTTCATCTGAACCAGTTTGGGGATTACACCAGCAGATGATATCAAAGAGCTATCGATCACTTTTAACACTAGCCATGTGTAACAGGTAAAGGACGGGCAAGGAGGAGGCAGGAATCGGCTGAACAGTAAACATACATTTTTAATGTCAAACTTAACTTAAAACAAACATAAACAAACACAGACACACATGCAATGTGGCCACGTGTGTCTCTCTCTCTCTCTTGAACTTGCATCTCCGGCTCCCCTTTATCTCACTCTCCTCGCTCTCGGCCACACCCTCCTCCTCGTCACACTCCTCCCCTGCCCGATTCAGGCTGGGGCGCCACCGGACTGACCTACTCTGGCTGGAAGGGCAGCATCTCTCTGGAGGGGAGACGCTGCCCTTCCAGCCATTCTGTCAGCCAGTGGTCCACCCCGCCTCCTGTGAACCTGGGGGAGAGACGAGGGGAGGCGTGGGGAGAGGGAAAGGGTGAGCGGAGACACAGAGAGAGAGAGAGAGAGGAGAGAGAGAGGAAAACTTGCTTGCCGGTTCCCGGACATGCTGTCGCCCGGTCCTCAACTGCTCCTCTGGTGGATAACAGCTCGCTCCTCCCCCGACGAGTCCTCCGGCCCCTGGCGGATGGAACTGCTCCTCTCCTTCTTTGGCAGTCGGCAGCAGTTCCTCTGGCTCTCGGCGCCCGGCAGCGACCCCAAGGCAGAAAGCCGCGTCTGCTCCCCTGGCAGATGGCAGCGGTGAGGACTCCGCGACAGTGCATCCCTCCTCCCTCTCGGGTTTCAGCACCACTGTAACAGGTAAAGGATGGGCAAGGAGGAGGCAGGAACCAGCTGAACAGTAAACATAAAGTTTTGATGTCAAATTTAACAAACAAACACAGACACACATGCGTCTCTCTCTCGAACTGGCATCTCTGGCTCCCCTTTATCTCAATTTCCCGCTGATCACCTGATTCAGCACTGGCCGTGCATCCTCCTCCTCATCACACCATGATTTGTGCATCAGTAGATAAATATGATTCAATAATAATAATAATAATAATAAATAGTTTATTTTGTAAAGCGCCTTTCTAAAGCTCAAGGACACTGTATAGAAATTAAACAAAACTTTGTACAGAGAAACATACAACAACTATACATTACAAAACAATGAACAATGGGAGAGAAGCAAAGCATATTTCAAGCAGGTGAGACACGGGCGAGCAGGACGAGAACCAATTGTACCAGAGAGGCCAATAGAGAACATATACAACACATAGATCGTGGTCTGGAGCAGCACAGGCGACATATCACAGAGCACGACTATATCGTCTTTGCTTGATATACATAAAAGGACGCAGACAGTGCAATAACCGTAGAAGAACCTTAGAATTAATTTGCACTTGACCCAGCCCATTAGTGCTTTATATGCTCAATTTTGTCAAACCACTTGCACCTAGACTTAGCACATGCTTGCACAAAAATTCATGGCCATGCCCACTGACTTTGCACGCATAGCATATTGCATAGTGCTGTGATTAAAGGTGCTGTAAGCGATTTTTTCATGGAAAAGTATGTAAACAATATTCCTACTCCCTTAAAGATATTAATTAAAATAAGTGTCCTGAGATATCTCTGTGACAGCTGTAGACTTTGTAAAACAGCAAACCAAAATGTGTCCGCAGACCGCAGACATTGATACTTTTCACCTGTCAATAATTTTGCTTGTTCTCATAGTGTTGTATTTGAAGCAGATCATTTAGTCTATGATTCACAATGTTTGTTTGGCACTATAATGCCACTGTTGAATTTGGCAGCCACAAGAACAAACAATACTGCTCTTGTGCTCAGTTTTGATCTCAAATAATCTTTGGAGGCGGGGTTTTGGAATGAGGAAGCGTGGCCAATTAAGCGGCTCAGTCACGCGAAAGCTTCAGAACGCTAAAATCACTTACAGCACCTTTAAGGCATAGCACTCTTTAAATTGGGCCCAAGAAGTATTTGATATATTTGATCCTTAAAATATTTGAAAACCTTCTTCAAGTACTTCAGAACTTGGCTTAATCTCTCAGTGAACTGCTTTCTGTTGTTTTGATTAATGCGACGAACAAACTTCAAATAGACTTAATGTAAAAATATAGCCAAAGATTTTTTACATAAAGTGTATGTACTGTATGATGCAAGAAGGGTTAAAAATAAAAGAGCCATTTACTGAAATTTTCTGTATTCTTTAAAGAGATTGTCTGTGAGAGAAATGTGCATTCGGAGACAGAGTTTATAGTGTTTGTAACTCAGGTATGAAGATATAACGCAGACTCTTCTGAACGTCTGCTCTGCTGCTTCCAACTCCATCCACAGTCAAGAGCGAGAGGGACAAAAAAGCACGCAAAGGAGTACATTTTCTCCTTCCCTGCCTCAGCTTATGCACATTATGCATTGTTTTTATTGCTGTTTTATATCACCCATCCTGCATCTTCATCTCTGACTTACTCCAGCACAAACGCCTCGGAACCATTTCCTTAATTCCTCCTCTCCATCTGTTTAACGAGTCGAGAGAGAACTGAGAGAAGGAGATTAAATTAACCTGAGAGTTTAGCATGGCTGCTTTAGTGCCTCTGGAGCAGTTCTGGTTGGTGCAGCTTTACTCAGAGGTGCAGTATCAGCGGGTGCTTTTATTAAGATGACCGCCCACCTTTTGCCAGTTCATTTGTTTTTAGTGGCTCAGTGGGATTTACCTACACCAAAGGGCTGTTTTTCCATCTTAGAAAGTTTTATGTAACACTCTGAAGCAATTAGCATCTAGTCGGATATCAGAACATAGATGTTTCTCTGTCCTTCTCACACCTTCTGCCTTTTTATCTTCAGCTAAGAGAGGCTATAGAGGCAGATCTTCGTCAGAGTGGTCTCCAGGTGACCCCCTTCACCATGACCAAGTTAATTCAACTGCACGAGACCAAAAACTCCTGACACTCCTCGATGATCGTGGGGAAGACAGGCAGCGGCAAGACAGTCATGTGGAGAACCCTTCAGAACGCTCTCAGCACCCTGCACCGCAACGGAGAGGCGGGGTTCAACCTCATATGTGTGAGGCCTCCATCCTTCTCTCTGCCTCTGTCTCTTCTTTCCATACCTTTCTCTCTCTTTCTCTGGATCACTATCTAGCTGCTTTTTATCTTGACCTGCTATATAAATCAACAGGTTAATGCAAGGTTCCTGCATAACAGCCGTGCCAAAAAAAATCTTAAACCAGCCTAAGTTGGTCCCCATGCATGGAGATGCTGGTTAGGCTTGTCTAGTTTAATGGTTTAGAGGGGTTTGGGGCTCTTTACTAACTGGTCAGGCTGGGAGACCAGCTAAACCAGTTAAACACCAGGCTGGGAGACCACCTAGACCAGCTGAGACCAGCAAACCACCTTTGGCTGGTTTTATACACAGGGAGAACAGTCTCTTTTTCGAAATGAGCTTTCCTCCATACACAAGTACTGTAGTTTTAAGAGCAAAGATCATGCCACTGAAACAAATGTCTTTCCAGCAGCTGCTCTAGAGCCTAAAAGGCTATGCCAACCTTCTATACTTCATTAGCATGAAAATGAACCGCCGTTAGCGACTGCGCTAACTCAACGCCTGATACTCTCACCGCCAAGACAACAGAGTTTCCCTTAAACACTCTTCACTGTTTACCGTGTGTAAAAAACAAGGACTTAATACTCATCCAATGCCCCCCCCCCCACCCCAGACAGACTCTCAGCTCACTCGTGGGTGTTTTGAAAATGATGGTGTAGTGGAGACGGCAGCTAGCACTAATTGCCAGTGCTTATGATCTCTTTCTTTTCAAAGTTGGCTTGGCTGCAGCTAAAGGAGCACCAATCCATGCTGTGCTTTAAACGCAGACATGTTTTCACTCAGTTGGCTGAGACTCCTCGTCTCTAAAGCCTTGTTTTTAGCGTCTATGTTTGTACTGATCTTTTTTTGTTTTCACTTTTGTTGTTTTCCCCCTTTTCTCATATCTCTCCTTCATTCTTTGTAAATCCTTTCACGTGTCTCAACCTGATGTGGGTAAAATTATAAGAGTGGGGTAGGGGGTGTGTGAGGGAGTATTGTGTTTCTAAGATGTTCTTTAATAATGTTCCTGAAATGTGTGTGTGTGAGAGAGAGAGATCCAGGTGAGTTCAGACAGACCTGTTTTTCATGCTTTGTTGGTGTTATCAAAATGTCTTGTTTCTCTGTTCAGCTGGCATCCAAATTTTCCCCTTCTGTATAGGGCTGGGTGGTATGATGGTAAATACTGTTTAACAGTGGAAATATGTCAGCAATATTGAAATTATACTATGCTGCTTATACGGCGGTATGTTTGCAGCACAATTTAAAAGTAATCCACACAAAGCAGAAAACTATAATATTTTCTGTAAACTGTGTCACACAGCCTGATCTTATAAAAATGTATGTGACATTTTTGCAAAATGACATTACGTGGTTTATTACACATATCGTGGAAGTTCCGAGGTGAAATGTCCACTATGTGGCGATAAAGCAAGTTATATGTTCTTCCAAACAGATGAGGTTTTTTAGGTTAATGCTTTATCGATTTGTAAATTAACAAATCCTACCTCCCTACCCGAAACCTTACACCTTCAGTTAATCTGACTGATGTGTCATACCCTTAGTTACACCATTTTTTGCTGCTTCTTTGACACTTTCAGCTCACGTGTCGACTCGTGTGCGCTTCTGGACCCATACCCAAGGCCTCGTGTTGCAAGTGCAATGCTCTATCAGCTGAGCTAAAGCACAAATTGATTGTGCTTGAATAAGCCTGTAACTGTAGCTGGGTATGTAATGTAAATGTTTAAATATATATTTCACGGAGGCCCGGGTAGCTCAGTGAGTAAAGACGCTGACTACCACCCCTGGAGTCTCGAGTTCAAATCCAGGGCGTGCTGAGTGACTCCAGCCAGGTCTCCTTAGCAACCAAATTGGCCCGGTTGCTAGGGAGGGTAGAGTCACATGGGGTAACCTCCTTGTGGTCACTATAATGTGGTTAGCTCTCGGTGGGGCGCGTGGTGAGTTGTGCGTGGATGTCGCTGAGAATAGCGTGAAGCCTCCACACGTGCTATGTCTCAGCGTTAACGCGCTCAACAAGCCACGTGATAAGATGTGCGGGTTGACGTTCTCAGACGCAGAGGCAACTGATATTCATCCTCCGCTACCCGGATTGAGGCGAGTCACTACACCACCACGAGGACTTAGAGTGCATTGGGAACTGGGCATTCCAAATTGAGGAGAAAAAGGGGAGAAAACAAAAAAATTATATTTCATTCTGCACAATAGCATGGTGCAGATTGAAAAGTTATTGATGTTGTAGTGCCTCTGGTGTTTATTTCAGATATATCTACACCAAAGGTGCGTACCCAACCGCACATTTCTGCACTGTTCTATGCCATTTTATAAAGTAGTGTGAGTAGTATATTAACACTGAAAATGCTGAAAAAAGAAGTGTACTTTAAGTATCTGGATGATGCACTTTTTCAACCATCAAAACGGAGTGTGGAATGTTGGACACTTCATGCATTCAGCACACGCGGCTTGCTGTACATACTGTAGCGGAAGGGGCGGAGTTTCCTGGCTGTGCTGCTGGTCTGACAAAACAGTTGTAAATAATGAATAATGTGGCAGTAAACAAAATTTCAGTAGATACAGCACCTTACAATGCTTTACCATCACCCCAAGCTGTGTGAATATGTACCTTGTTTAAAGATGCTATATGTAAGATTGACAACAAGCATTTGAAATGGGTACTGCAGTCTAAATTCAAAATATTGGAGAGTTGTCTGTCCCGCCCCAGACACAAAGCGGGTTGCCAGAATGTTGACATGCAAATTAGCCAACTCAGCATCCGTTTTAAAGGATTTCTGGGCTTTAAGCTGTCTCTATCTTCCAAAGGCATCTCCAGTATTTATTCTTGTTTTACTACGCCTCTGGTCATGTTGGTTTTTAGACGGATGGTGAGGCTTCTTAGGTCGGGTGGAATCTGTTATCTCTGATCCAGTTAGTTTGCTGGCTTCCATGGCTGCAGCATGCAGTGTTGTTTGCCTGCAAACTTGTTCAAATCTGGCAACCCCGTGGCGTCGAAATACTATTGGTGAGTGGGCAGTGGGCAGGATTACACAGGCCAAAACATAAACAGAAATCCCGGCCCGGAATGTAAACTTCAAAGTAAAATATACTTGCTGTAGCATTGTTATCGGAGAAGACAGTATTTCAACTTAGCATGTTTCCTAATTCTCTAATGATGTATTATGGTCATTTTATGATTTAGTACAGTAAAAATATTACACATAGCACCTTTAAGATACAAGTGTTGAACTGAGGTCGGCTAACGCGCTAAAGCTAGTGGCAACATATCTCGTGCGCTTGAAACATCACTTCCTTCATCTGTTCAACAGCAAACGCTTCCAAGTAGTAAAAAAACATTAAGTGTTCCATTTGGGATAATACTACACTTTGAAAATTCATACAGTATATGGTTAAGTGCATAGTATATTTTGTAAGGGCATAGTGTATAGTGTGTTGTTTGGGACACAGCTCATGTCACATAAAAATCATTTTGCAAAAGTATAGGTATATAAACTTGTCTATGAGGCCAGGTTGGTGTTACAGACAGGTGCTTCCCAGTGTTAGTTGATTATTATGGGAATGGATATATAATGATATGGTCACACCTACATGGTCTAAAAACTATTGTTTTTTATTTCCGAGATGATAACTGGTCAACACTCACTGATTTAAACATGCAATGTAATGAGGTCATCTTTATCATATACAAATAGAAAAAAATAGAAATGTTTATCATTTCGCACTGCATGCTGTTTCACATATTATTTAAAAAAAGGTATACAGAATACATATTGCACAGAAAGTAATGAGATAATATTCCATTCTAATAATAACCACATTTTCTCTCTCGCTCTGTCTCTCCCTCCCTCCCTCATCCCTGTCCCTGTCACTGTCCAGTTCTCTGTGGGTTTTGGTACCTGTGGTACCCATGTGTGTGGGTTTGGTGTCCTAGTAATAGTATATGAGTGTGTGTGTGTGTGTGTGTGTGTGTGTGTGTGTGTGTGTGTGTGTGAGAGAGAGAGAGAGAGAGAGAGAGAGAGTCTAACTTATTGTCGATTTATGTCTCTAGGTACATTCTGCCAATTCTTTACAGTTCGGGGGTCCATCTTGTTCTCTGCTCACTCTGTGACTCAAATTGCAATTTCTATTTGCATCCTCGCTCTCTCTTTCAGTCCCTCTGTCTCTCCACCTCTCAATGCCTGTCTCTTCACTCTTTCATATCTGACACGATACCTCCTCTTTGCATATCTATTTCTGGTGCTTAGCTATCTCTCTCCCCATGCAAACATCACCTCCCCCTGTTTCCTTATTATCTCCACTCCATATAACACACACACACACACCCCTGAATCTCTTGTGCATCAGGCTCTCACCACTGTATGATATCATCACTGTTTGATTCCGCCCCCTCAGTTGATTCAATCCCTCTCCTCCTACTCTGACCTCTGATCTCTGCTAATGACCCTTTAGAAATGTCCCCTAAACCCCAAGGCAGTGAGACTTGGAGAGCTGTACGAAGAATACAACCTCTCCACCATTGAGTGGACGGACGGCATCCTCTCCTCCCTCATGAGAGCGGCTTGTGCAGGTACTTACCACATGGACGGGGGCAAGAATGGATGAGGGAGGGTGTAGATGTAGATTTAAAAGGGGCAGTGTGCAATTTCTGCACCACTAACTGCACCAAACAGAAATGCTAAAATAATGGCTGATTTCAAACAGATTTCCCAAACACTTCCCCTGTCTTCCATTGTCCAGTAAAACAAGTAGTCCCATCCCAAACTTAAGCCAGAGCCCAGGGGGTCAGGAATTGGCTGGTGGCCATAACCCTGTAAGCCTCTACTGGTAGATGCTTGAGCTAAACCAAATGGCGCCAAAAAACATGTTTCCCCGTTGGCAGCCATTCAAACATTTTGTGTGATCAGACTAAATATTTGTTTATATATTATATTATAATATATCATATCATATTATATCATATTATATTATATTACGTTTTACCAGTAACAGATGTTTTTTAAGGGCACTTTGAGGGAATATTCTGGGTTCAATAAAAGTTCATCTCAATCGACAGCATTTGTGGCATAATAATGATTACCACAAAAGTTAATTTCGAATCGTCCCTCCTTTTCTTTTAAAAGAAAGGCAGAAATGTGAAGCTTATAATTAAATAAAGCACTTACATTAATTGTTCTGTTAAAACTCGTGTTATTTGAGCTGTAAAGTTGTTTAAAACACAATTTTTACAGTCATTTTAGGGTTTTAGGGTTTGTTGACATTACATCGTCATTGCAATGAAGTAGTAAAATTGGCTATACCTTAACGCAGAAAAGGTTAGTGATTTTATCACACTAAAATAATGTTAACACGCATATTGTTTATGTCTTGTAGCAATACTTTTGTAAAAGTGAGTATTTTAATTGGCTCCCATTTACTTCCATTGTAAGTGCCTCACTGTTTTTTTAAGGGGGGGGCGAGTCAAAAAAGTTATTTGTGGTAATCAGTATTATGCCACAAATGCTGTTGATTGAGCTTAACTTATATTGAACCCAGAATATTCCTTTAAAAGTGCTTAACAGACTATTTTTCCTATCTGTTGCCACTGACGAGAAATCAGTCACATGACACCTGAACTGAACACCCATGAGCAATTAAGGCAGCCTTCAAATCACATACTTCCAGGGGGTCGCGCCCCAGCCGAGCAACGCCATAAAAATAAATGGGGGTGCTAACGGATTCTTCTCTCCAGGAATATTAGAACTCCTTGGTTGAGCCAGTATTGCTATATGCAGTATTCTATTTGTTTCCTCTAGTGGCGCCACACATTAACCCTCACCTAAAATGTCTGTGCTCATCAAAAAAAAAAAAGGGGGGAGCAGTAGTCAGTCACTGATAGCAGGCGTTCTGTGACGTCAGCTGAAGCGCTGACAGAGACAGATGAAAGATAACGAGACACTGAATGTAACAAGAAAGAAAGGAAAAGAGCAAAGAATGAGTGCAGATGGTTGTAGTTTGTGAGTTCTGATTGGTTTGCTTTTTGCCATCCTGTCCAGCGTGGTCTCTGCTCACAAACCTTCTGTGTTTTTGTGCCAATCTCTTGAGTATCAAAGAAAATGGAGTTCCAGTAATCAGACACCTTGACTTTTCTAGCTTTCCCTTTGATCAGTAAACAACCTGCTGAAACAGCAGGTGGGTGGCGATACCTGTGTGCTCGCATGTGTGTTTTGTCAGTTTTTGTGCTCATGTGTTCCGTGCATTCATGTGAATGTGTGTCATCGTCTCTTACGCTCTCTTGCCCAGAATCTGATGCACACGGGGCTGATGATGATGCCCTCATGCCCTACATTTAATTCCCCTTATGCCTGAACACGCAGCACAGACCTGTTCTGAATTAAACCTCTCTCTATCCCCTTCACAGCCCAACCACACACAGTTCTGCTGATCCAAATGGACTGTTCTCTTTAAAAAAAAATGTTTTTCATTGTAGCGAATGTCAAAATGTGTTGTCACACGGACATGATCCACTGGTCTGTCTGTCTGTCTGTCTCTCGTATGATGAATCTCAGTTGCCTCCGTGTCTGAGACCGTCAATCCGCACATCTTATTACGTGGCTTGTTGAATGTGTTACCGCAGAGAAGTAGCGCTATTCTCAGCGGCATCCACGCACAACACACCATGCGCCCCACTGAGAGCAAGAACCACATTATAGCGACCATGAGGAGGTTAACCCAATGTGACTCTACTCTCCCTAGCAACCAGGCCAATATGGTTGCTTAGGAGACCTAACTGGAGTCACTCAGCACGCCCTGGATTCAAACTCGCGACTTCAGGGGTGGTAGTCAGCGTCAATACTCGTTGAGCTACCCAGGCCCCGCACTTACAATATTCTTAAATCTTTTTAAAAAATCTTGTTTTCCATTCGTGTAATATTGACATTATTTGTACAATTTTGTAAAAATAAAGATTCACTTTCCTTAATAATTCTGTCATTACCACCATGCAAAGCATTTAGGGAACAATTGAGTTTTTTTATTTATTATTATTATTATATTATATTTTATAATTTTCTTCATAAAAAAGTTAACATTTGGTTATCATGGAAATGAGAATTAACATGGGAGGGCAAGTCTACTAGTGTGATAGTCTGATGATCTGAGCCTGTATTCACAAAGATTTTTATCTCACCACTAGGAGTTCTCCAATAAGAGTTTCTGCTAAAAACCTATATCAAAAAACTGCTAAGAGAAAGGACATTTTAAGGTAAGAGGAAGGTGGATTTGGTAGTGTTGGAAAGTGATTGGTAGATAGGTAACCGCTAATTGTCAACAAATTCATTATAGACAGATAGCGGAAAGTGCATATTATTATACTTTTTTAGTAATAAATCGGCTTTTCAAAAGCCTACAAGCACAAAATGACTATGGATAATACAGAACCCACACCAAAGAAATGACAAATGAAGGCAAACTGGACACAAGAGCAGCTGTTGCTTCTTGCTTAGTTTAAATGGAAACACATAATTAAAGGGGAATTTTGAGACGGTGTCACCGTTTAAGTGAAAAAGGAAGCATGGAAACAGATACCTGTATGATTCTACATCAATGTGGCATTTCCTTTGATTTCGCAAAATATTGAAGAGTGTTAGAAACTGTGATCTCAGTAAAGAGCAGCTTGCACACTTAAAGCGACAAACATCTGCCTCACTACTTTTAAAAGGTAAATGTCATTATAATATTCTGATACATTAAATGATTGCAGCAAGGACTGACGACAGCAGCCTTACTTTAGATCGTTTGTGATTCGGAGTCCTCATTACTTCTAAGTTGTTGTGGTTTTAGGAGCTACTTATAGCAATAAAATGCTCCATGAATTATACTCTAAGATGAGTCCTAGATAATAAAGAGTCCTACAATTAGCGTTAGAATATTAAAAAAATTCTTAAAAGTGTTGCTCCTAAAGCTACTTTTAGCCTTAAGATTTTTCATAAATATGGGCCCTGAAATGCAATTGAAAAATCACCCAACTACATTAGCTGCAGACAATGAAAATAGTGTACAACCAAGTACACAAATTAAAGAAATTAACAAAAGACAATATGCAGGATATTGTGCCAGTCCTGCTCTCACCCTCTCTGGTATTTCTCTCTGTCTAGAAGAGCTGGCTAGAAGTATTTTCTCATTGGACTCTTCTTGTCTAGAGCTGGTTTTCATGAGTTTATCACACAAGTGTGTGTGTTTGTGTGTCTGTGTAATGCTGTGCTCCTTTGAAACTGTGTGTGAGAGCCAAAACTCTGTTTTACCCCTGCATTCTGAGCTTCTTCCTGGACTATTGAAAACACTTCCCCTGTTTATTTATTAAAGTTCCAAAGGGCCTCATTGGCATGGCAAGTTATGGTATATTTGCCAAAATGGAGAATGAGATGGTAATTATAAGAGAAAAGTGCAAAATAATAATAAAGGGAGAAATAATATAAAATAAAGTAAAACATAGCCTATAATAAAGCATTGAAGTACAGCATTAAAGTTACTGATGGTTCATACAGTGGTAGAGGCAGGATTGGAAGGGTTACTTTTTATGTAATCCGTTACAGATTACTGATTATTTAACAATAAATGTTATGTAATCCAATTACATACATATATATATATGAAAGTACTTTTTAATGAGATTACTTTTCATTATTTTTGGATTACCACAAGGACACATATGTAAATAAAGTCAACTTTAAATTATGCCTTGAATGCAAACAGAACATGTTTGAGTAATATTATGAGAACTGTTGTAGCTGTTATATCTAAGGGGGAAAAAACATGTACACTGCACCCTACCAAGAAAACAGAAAATGAGAAACCAGTTCTCTGTCTGCTACAGAAAAAGAAAATTTCTCATAAAGCAAATATAATCAGAACAGATGCACTGAATTATGTCTTGGATAACATTAAACTAAATCTGATATACCTCAGATTTAAAAACACTGCAAAGTGTAATTCTACCATGTATTGCAGTTATTGTGAATAGGCAATTGTAATCTGCACTATTCATTAACTTCAGACTGTATTCAGTAGGTAAATCACATGTTATCATCATCATCGTTATTATTGTCATAATTAAATGCTGGAGAGAGTCTTTCCTCTGCTTGCTCATGATCCAAAGTCAAACATCACCTGCTAACAGTTTATGGCTGATTTCTATGTTTATGTTTCTGTTTAAGGAGGATTTTAAAGGGGAAGAAAGTTCTGATTCCAAAAATAAAACAAAATCTAGTTTTAAAGAATAGATGAAAACAGATTTAAACATTTAGTGTGTCTTTTCAATTACTTATTCCTAATTACTATAAGTGTTGGACATGTTACATTTGCCAGAATGTTTCCCTCACACAGACATTTGAACTGTTCTCAACAATAATTTATCAAAATCAGATAAATTCTTCATTGAACTTTCTTTCGTAAAAACTTAAAACACATTTTCAATTAATATGGTATTTATGTGTACAATTTGGATTTGTTAATAATGATCAGGGATGCAAAATCATGAGAGGTGAGAAAGGAGAGAAAGTCAAAGCAGGTTTTACAGGGGTAGTTTTTCTGTTGATTTTTGTATTGTTGTTGTATTAAAAAAAAATGACTTAAATGATAGTTTAAGTAAATTTTTTTTAGCTTCAGTATGGAACGGAACAACATACAGGACGTCCGCGCTAATATAGTAAAGTTCGCATTTGCAACCATGCAAACCAGGGGATTTCTATGCCATACCAGCAATGATGCACAAATCGTGTCAGTATTGGCAGCTATTCCTGCTCCCGCCAAATTATGAGGGCCACAGATTTCTTTGAGCACTAAGGCTAACTAATTTTAACACATTTTAATATTAACTAATTTTAGTTAACCTAGCTAATGTGATTTCTGTGTGGCTCTTATTTCCTTCAAATTCTCAGGTCCTTGGATAATGAGAGTATCTTCACAGCTGCAAGGCATAAATTCCACTGACTTTTAATGTTGTTTCACTTTTCTCTTTTAAGGAGCGAATAATGTCAACATTTCCAAGAAAATAATGCACGTTCTTCCCTGACCATGCGATGAAGCAACTGTTTGCCTCGAGAGCAGAGTGCTGATGTGAGACAGGTGTTATTTGCGCATGCGACAGAAGGATGCGCTCCTGACTCAAGTGAGTCATGAGAGAGAACCCAAAGAGAACGTGCATCTAAACCATCTCTTACTCTAAACAAACAGCTGTCTGTATCACTTCATGTCAGGAAAATTCACTATTTCTTATGTCAGAAATTAAAACGTCCCAATTTTTTAAAATGTAACTGTAATCTGATTACGATGGGTTGTTATGTAACAGTAACGGATTACAGTTACCTAATGTTTGTATCCTGATTACCTAATGCCATTATAAGTAATCTGTTACTCCCCAAGCCTGGGTAGAGGGAAATATACTGTACTGCTGGTACTTGGTACTTCTTGTTCCTCTAATAGTTGGGAAGTTGTGTGTTGTTTTGTAGGCTTGGGATATTTGGAATAAGTACTCTCACATTTCATTGAACTTTGTTCATCCTCACTTTTTTTTATTGCATTGCAGGAACAGCCATTTATCTTATTGTTTATGTTCATTTATGTTTTTCTACATATTTTTCTGTGCCATCTTATTTGTATTGGTAGGTTTTGTTTGCTGAATCTGTACCTGGTTAAAGAGGTTCTCATTTTTCACAGGTGTACATTGTGGGGCCAGATAGCATTGCATTTCACTCTGTGACTTTGTGTAGGTTTCCCAATATGTTGGACCATGGTGCAAATAATGGTATATGCTATTTACACCCCAGTGCAAATAGTGTCAGATATTATTTGAACCCCAACCGTGGTGCAAATAATGGTAGATACTAAATTGCACCCTGGTGCAAAGAGTGTCAGATACTATTTGCATCACTGCAGTGTGTTTATTGTGTTTATTTAGAGTCCCACAGACACACTACATTAACCCCTACTCCTAAACCTAACCGTAACCTTACCTTAGAAAAAATAACCTTGTTTTTACTACAGTAACTATAGTTTCACCATAGTATTTTGTTGTAAAATTACAGTAACCACGAAATTAACCATGGTTACTATATTACCACCATATTACTGTAGTCACACCACGGTTAACTGCATTAAAACAATGGTTTCTGCCAAAAAAACAGGGTTACTACAACATGACTGTTTTGATGCAATCTACACACAAGCGATGCCGAGCCACTAGAACGAGTGCAATCGACAGACCCTCCCTTCAGATCAAACCCTTCTGCACTCCCTGACATTCACTATGACCAAATCACTGCGATGAAATCAACATTTATATAAATTTTTATCTATTGTTTTAAGTAGAATTAAAGGAAATATTAAGAGTGGAAACGGGAAATTGGATGGGAAAAAGAGTGGGACAAAAGGCAGAATCAAACCGGGGTCGCTAGGTCAACACTATACATTTACACACCGTCTTTACACCCCACCCAATGCCATTGCAGTGACACTTATTGTCTAGTTTGTTGTATATTCGTGTGGTTTCACCAGATTATTGGGATGCAAATAGCTGCACTGTGTGGCAGATGCTATTTACACTGGGGTACAAATTGTTACTCCGTAAACTTAAATGATTCATTTGTGATTCGGTTTGGTGTAGTCTAATTAGCATCACAGGATTGAACCTCATTATGTAGATAGATGTGGTAGATATTGGTGGAACTTTTTGAAATTCTTCAATTGAGGATTCAAAGTCTTACCAGCTGAATGAGGAGAATGTGTTTCATAATCAAAAGTTATTGGTCTAATTCTGTATTATTTGTGGTGTTCCATTGCACTTTCAAGGTAATTTATACCGAATTCTGCATGTAAGGTCTCAGTTGGCGGTTAGTGGACCACACATATCACTGCCATAAAAAGCAATGGCCTCAATTACTGATTTTAATATTTTCTTTTTAATTGGAATCTATACAGGACAATGCCTTTTATGACACAAAAGGCCCTGCAAGCATTTCTTCTCAATTTATTCACTGCAGGTGAAGTTGACTGTGGGTCTAAATTTCAGGCCAAATTGTAATGTGATGAATATGTAGGGTAAATGTTTCCCGGGATAGTCCCGTATTTAGGCACTTTTTCTAGTGTCCCAACTTATTCTGAAAAAATCGTGTTTTGTCCCATATTTCCCCTCTCCTAAAATTTCTCTATCACCTAAGCGGCTTTCTCAGTCACGTGAGCAGAGGTGGGTAGAGTAGCCAAAAACTGTACTCAAGTAAAAGTACAATTACTTCAAAAAAAATAATTACTCAAGTAGAAGTAAAAGTATTTAGATATTAGACAGAATGTTTGCGTCACTGTTTACTTTCAGTGAATGTTTATATATATATATATATATATATATATATATATATATATATATATATATATATATATATTGAAAGTGAATGGTGACCGAGACTGTCAGTCCCTAACATTCTGTCTAACATATTTTGTGTTCCACATAATACAAAGCGTTTGGAACAACATGAGGATAGAGAAATGATGACAGAATTATGATGACAGAATAAATTATGGCTGAGCTATCACTTTAAAGAGATAGTTTACCCCAAAATGAAAATTCTCTCATCATTTACTCACCCTCATGCCATCCCAGATGTGTATGACTTCCTTTCTTTGGCAGGAAGCTCCAAAAAGCACATAAAGGCAGCATAAAAGTAGTCCATAAGACTCCAGTGGTTAAATCCATGTATTCAGAAGTGATATGATAGGTGTGGGTGAGAAACAGATCAATATTTCTCATTTTGTGCTAGACAGCAGGGGGCGATATGCAGAGAATAATGTGAATCACCAAAAACACAAGAAGAAGAATGTGAAAGTGATCTGTTTCTCTGTTTCTCATCCACACCTATCACATCGCTTCTGAAGAGACTCACGTGAGTATTCTAATCAAAGGTAGCCAAGGATACGGCTTGTAAAACCAATAAAATCACACCGTGTTATTTGAAGTACATGATTGGATTAAACTATCCAATCACAATCCCCTATCAATAGACATCCAGTTAGTGAACTGATTGAAGAGTCAGTTTGAAAGAGCACACAGATGAAATTGCAGCTGGAAAAATGTCAAGGAAGTGTGCATGTACATTTAATGAGGCTCTTCAAAAAGAGTTTACATTTCAAAAAAAGGAGTCACAGACAGAGCCTAGTAAAGTGAGGTGTGAGATTTGTGGAGCTCGCTTTTCCATCACCCATGGAGGCCGCACAGACATCGCGCAGCATGTTCATACAAAAAAGCGTGTGGATGCTGCTAAAAGTAATTGTGCCACACACAAGCGTTAGTGATTTTTTTTGTGAAGCAAAGTTTCGAATCTGACAAGGTGCACGCAAGTGAAGGACATTTTGCTTATCATTCTGTTGTGCACGGCCATAGCTTTGCACATTCATGACCTGAGAAAAGTCTTGCAGGCCAGGTTGGAGGAATCATTCATACCCTCTGACATGAAAAAGCAGTTGAATGTCCTAGTTGAAGCTGGTGACATGTGAGTGGATGATTTCTTTTGTGCAGTCAGAAACTTTTATTCAGCATTGCTGGATTACCTCCAAAATTGGAGCCGCTCGTTTGAGAACACAGAAAAACCTGAGTGGGCCCTACTGAGAGATATCCCGGAGTGGAAAGACATTCAGAGCAGCCTCGAACACTTCTACTCCAGAATCCCCACTTTCAGTTTGATTGACAAAACCATGCTCTTTGATTAGTGGGCTTGCACGAAAAACATTGTCACTCGTTGCATCTCTGAGTGGAACATGAACAAGATGGCCGTGTCTGAGAGATGGGCAGATGTTTTTCCTGAGCTGGAGGGCAAGACCATCAACGTCGTAGTCTTAACCAAGGTCATGGAGTTTGTTTTATGCCTGCCAGGGACATCTGCATCTGTGGAGCGTGTGTTCTCATTAATGAACGCAGCATGGACACCGGATAAATCTCGACTCAGTGTAACAGTCATGAAGGCAATGCTTTTCGTACATCTTAATTTTGGACTGGACTGCTCTGCATTTATACGATAAACTCTTGAAAGACAAGTGCACACAGAGAAAAATTACTGCCAGCAAAAAGTACAAGGTGGCAACTGTTACAGATGCGAATGCACCCTATAATTCGCATTGATCTGCGCATAGGTAAGGATACGTCAATTTCATTTTTGCTGGGAGGGGGCTGTCCCGTTTTCCACAAGCAGGAATCTGGTCACCCTATGAATATGTGATTTGTTCCTAATGTGAATGTATTTTTATTCACATAGATTTGGATCTTGAAGGTCATACTTGCATTTTTTAGGTTTACTGCCAGGGTAAAGGGGGACGGGCAGTACTGCTCTTGTACTGTAGGTCCAGCCTTTGCTGTAAACCAGGACCAGGACTAGGTCATGTATAAAATCATACAGAGTGAGACCAGAAGCTACAGCCTGCAGTTTGAACTGGTTGCTAGTTCATTAATACGTATATTAAATAATGTTAGGCTCAAGCAAGCAACGTTCTCTTACTTTGTGCTCCTGAGTGCGCTATTTTGTTCTTTATTGAGTTTGTCTTCATGACTTTATTAGTCATGTGCATATTTGGCATTTTAACTGCATGGAATGAGTTCTTTAACAGTTGCATTGCATCTCACTGTTTATTCAGCATCTCAGCATGAGCTGTATTTTGCACTTTTAAGGCAGCGCTGTTGCTGCCCCGGACAGCAAATGCACTGACCACGTTTACATGCACTTAAGAAAACTGTTTATTCCAGTGTTTTGCAGAAAGTGGTGTTCTGAAACGTCATGTAAACAAGAATACTGATTTCCTTACGCCATTTAAGGGATTAAGAGAAAGCGGTTTAACATATCTAGGTTTCTCCAGGAGAACGCAGCTTATTGTGGTCATGTAAAAACATAAGCAGCGTTCTGATGGATGTTTGAAGAGTGCGCGTGCGTGGAACAGACCGGCACAACAAACGTCATAGGATGGAACCCAACAACATGTCAACACAGCGGAAAGAATTCAACATTTCTGGGAGTACAGTGGGAAAATCACATACACATAAACTTTACCCATTTCTACACATGATTGTAAAATATCGACGGACCCTAACATCCACATATATGTGCGTGTGCATTGGGGGAATCCAAGAGATTTATGTAAGAGGGAAACCCACACTTTTAGTGAAAAATACTCACGATAGTAAGTTAAGGAAACAAACACAGCAGGAATATCTGGAAAGAAAGCGAATCAACATAGAGTACAATAGTGAAGACTTCCTTGGATGCCATGTGTGTTTACACAAGCGTAGCAATAAAATGACGTTGCTGTGGAGAAAGCTGCTTACTGATGGAGCCATATGTATACTTGAGTAAAGAGTACGCCGCTTAAACAGTGCATGTAAACGGGAACGCTGTTTTCTCGTAATAAGCCACTTTCTGGTGTCCATGTAACCGTAGTCACTGTGTACAGTTTTCATGCTGAGTTGCTGTCCCAACTCTAACCAAGTGGACCTCAAGGTACCACCTACTGTAATGTCAAACTGATCTCACAGTGAAATCAGAAACAGTAGATTGACTTTTTCTTTTTTAGCTAAAATCAGTCTGTGCTGAACGAAATTCGAAACACTGCCCCCAGTGGCCAAAGCAGTAAGTTTGGTTTGGCGTATATGCACGTGTGAGCTCCATTTTCCAGGTGTGATCTCCACAGAGGGGCGCCAAAAGCAAGTTTTGAAGTAAGTTGTTGGGTGTCCCACAGATGCGCGTCACGTCAGCAGCGTTCATACCACAAGGAAGGTAAACATGCTGGAGCCGATGCAAACATATCTGATAGGAGATGCCGCTTGTCAGTGAGTTTGCATAATGTGGCCAATCCTAGGGGACCGGAAGTATTGAAAACAACTTGCAGACCTCCCATATATTATATTATTTTTTATTATTTATTTTTACGTTTAAATCTTTTTACGTTTAAAGACTGTGTACAATATTTGAATGTTGTAGACTTCAAATAATCGCATAAATGATCCTTGATGCTGAATAGAATTGAAAACAAAGAATGACATTGCAAAAAGTCAGGGTTATATTTTTCACACACAGAGGGTGTAAGTATGATCAGGTGTGAAATAATTTGGTAAAAAGTCTCTTTTTCTTCTACTCAAGAGATTAATAAGGAAATCAGATAGTTGAGAAATGATTGCTACCAAATAACCTTCCCTAGTCATTCTTTAATCAACTGCTTCAGTCATTCTTTGGAGCTTCTGTATTTTGTACATTTAGCCTGAGTGCATTTCAACATTTCACTCAATATCCCATCAGATTTTGATGCTTTTTAATGTTTTAATGAAGTCTTTAAGCTCTTGCTAGCTACTATAGGTAATGCAGAAAATGAATGGATACCTTGGCTTGTTAGGATTCTCTTTCTAATGTTCTTTGGATCTCTTTTTTCTGCCTCCCCTGCGATTCAGTTTTTGTTTTGTTTTCTCCTCCTTGCCCATATCTATTTCTGATTTTCAGAACTGCCCTCCGCTCTCATACTGTATAAGCGAAACTCAGTGGTAGCTCTCTCCATTTCACACACAGGAGTTCCTATCAGCCCCAAGCCCTTACGGAACTGTACGGCCGTTTCGACCAAGGCAGCACCGAGTGGAGCGACGGCATTCTCCCCGCCACCATGCTTCAAGCCTGCACAGGTTACCACGGCAGCATGTGGCACTGAAACCAGCTGTGATTGCTCTTGACACATGCCAGTCATTCAGTCCAACCAATCATTGTCTCCCTTTTTGCATGCCTACAGTGTTCTGTCTGTTTTGAAGCTCATTCAGTCTAATGCCTTCCTTCTACTCCAGGGGCCATTATCATTGGGGGCCCCTTTATTGGGCTTGAAATGATGTTTGTGTGAATGCCGGTGTGATGTATAGTGTGAGCAGTCTAATCACAGTTTGCAGTGGCTCAGTATATTTGCTGTCTGTTGCTTGAATCCCCTCCTTCTCGTTTGGGAGGGAAGATGGCCTAGAGGAGATGTGACAATTCCTGTTGCTGTGTGTGACAGGTCTGGTCTAAAACACTTACACAGGCAGCCAGCAGGCCTGCTGCTTCCAGTCGGAGTGTGTGTGTATAAGACAGATGGGCCACGCGCTGTGTTGTTTTTATTGTTTTGAGTTCAGAAAATGAGACACACATGGGCAGATAAAGGGACAGGGAAAGATAAATGTTCAATTAGAGGCTTCACCACAATTGCCTGCAAGTCTCTCTGGTGCCTGTTTAACAGAACTCGGGAAATGAGACTGACAGAGAGAATAAGAGAAAGAAAAAATGAAAAATAGAGAGACAACGAGATCCAGGGTGCATTGGGAAAGTCAGATTCATTCCTTTGTGTGTTTGTGAGTGAAGCGCTAACACTTCCTCTCTTTGTGGTCGAGCTCAGATGAGAAGCCTGATGAGAAGTGGATTGTGTTTGATGGGCCAGTGGACACTCTGTGGATCAAGAGCATGAACTCTGTAATGGATGACAACAAAGTCCTCACACTCATCAATTTAGAGAGAATCTTCATGCCTGAACAGGTACTGTGTCAGACCATACACAGCACACTCTACATCCAGCAATGCAGCCCACCCTGGATTATTTTACTCCTGATTCCGGATCTGATATTGTATATCCCACCTCACAAACCCATCACAGTACTATGTCAAGCGTGTGCATGCTTTGTTATGTCCTGCCCTTAATGCATCAGGTATTGACTGAATATTATGTGAAGAATTTCAATGAAAATGAAAAGAAAATGTAAGAAACTATCATTTGCATAAAGAAAATAAAACTATTAGGACCAATATGAAGATTTTTAGTATTGTGACATTATTTTTGTGATAAGCTGATTTTGTCCCAAAATTTTACAAAATAAACATTATATATATATATATATATATATATATATATATTTACACACACACACACACACACACTACCGGTCAAAAGTTTTGAAACACTTGACTGAAATGTTTCTTATGATCTTATAAATCTTTTGATTTGAAGGCATATGCTTAAATGTTTGAATTTAGTTTTGTAGACAATAATATAATTGTGCCAACATATTAATTTATTTCATTATAAAACTAAAATGTAATTAAAAAAAAAAAAAAAAAACATTGCCTGAAATATTAGTTATTTTCAAATTAAAATCTTGCTTAAGAAAAAAAAAAACATTAAAGGCCTAAGCACACTCACGGAGTAGTTCTTCTTTGTTCTTCACTCAGAGCCAATAAGAAGTTCAAAACAGCTGCGCAGCGACATATTGTTTGCGGACATTCTGTAGGGGGAGGCATTTAGAGCAGCATTTACAAATAAGGATGCTCAAGACATGTAAAACCTTAACTAATGTGACATTAAAATGTAAGATCAAAGACTTCATGCCTTATTTCTAAGAATAGAATTCACATGAGATCCATAAAAGATTATTTTTAACCTCTCGATGATGATTTAAAGAAATATATATATATGCAGTAGAAAATGCATAATTTGTCTTGGTTGCATTCTGAATTCATGGTGCTAATGCACTAACAGGCTATTTGTGGCCATAATATGCGCCACGATGACACTCTGTTATTGTAATTTATGATGACACTGAAACTATTGCAAAGATGGGTGTATAAAAGAGTGTAAATGGGTGGAATAAAGACAAAAGACTGATGATAGGAATATCTTAGTTTGGACAGATGCGTGAATGGCTTTTGACACCAGACGGCACATGAGTGAAGCAGCATATCAAACAATAGAGTGAATAGGCACTTAAGAGTATTTGAGTAGATTTGATTCCTTTTGTAGACTAATTTTTTTTAAATTGCATGACATGTTCTTGGAAAATGTCTCTACGCAAGCAATCGTACTGATGTAGGAAAGTTTGCGCCAACTCGCTAATAACTCTTAATATTAATATTGACTGATCTTAACTGACCTAAAGAGAATTAGCTGTCTGCCTCAAAGTAGGTGGAGCTCCTGGTCACACCTACTGATGGATGTCAGTAAGAAAGTGTTAAAGTGTTTAGCAGCGGGTGAGAAGTTTTCCTGAAAGTTTGTCCTGGCGAGCTGTGACAAACCACCGAAAAACAAACTCAAAATCACCTTCTTTTTGACCAGATTTTGTTCTAAATGACATCACACACATTCGCTCTTTGATTTTGTAGGAAGTATACAGGGGCCCTACGGCATGACTTTCCATGAAGTTTTCAATGCAAATGCTCTGGGCACTCTGGATGATATTTAAGACATTACAGACACTACCGTATGATTTTCTGAAAAGAAAAGCTTTGAAACAATGTGTTTTCTGAAAAGCGCTGTACAAATTAAAATGACTTGACTTCCAACATGACACTCCATTTTGCATTCATGATTGCATAAGAAAAACTCGTAATTTTCATTTTTGGGTGAACTATTCCTTTAAGCCTGGTGAAAAATTCAGACCCACACTCTTTTCTGCTGACTTTGATTTCAGATCTTGCTACACTCAAGTCTTGTGCCAATGTTTGACTTAATCAAAGCATTAAGCTTAATTAAACTTAATATTTTGCTTAGTATTTGTTTAGATGGGCTGATCAATGCTCTTATTCAGAACACTTTGGCCGTATGGTGGAGCTCTGGTTCATCTTCAGTCTCACATGGTCTGTTTGTGTGTCTGTAGATGAGGATGGACGCAAGAAGATTGATACCTTTCTACATGAAATAGAGGGAACTTTCCATAACAAGATATACAGTGGCTTAAAAAAGTATTTTGGCACTTAACTCTCTTTGCATTAGATAACAAAATATCAAACCAAGTGGACCATTAACAATGGGAGAATAACCAGGAAGTGTCCAATACTATTTGTCTTAATTATGTACAGTATATCTAATGTTTTGCCATTTACAACTTAACAAACTGATTTTTGTGAAATGTTTTGCTTAACAATAAATCCCAATTGGTTCAAGATTTCGTTTTCTAATGCAGAAACATTCATACATTGAAAGCATTTGGGCATTAAGTGCCCAAATGCTCTTTGGGACCACAGAAGTGTTTGTGTACATGTAATAAATGTATGCATGCACAACATGCTAATGCAACACATGAAAACTACTGATGCTCTGCATCTCAAACCATTTTTAAGCCATTCTGCCTACAGAAACAAATCTATTACTGGAGAACTAATGAGCTTATATTAAACCTCAGAACACCGTCTTCAAGTACTACGTGGACACCAAGAACAAGACGTGGGCGTCATTTGAGGACAAGCTGCCCAAGGGCTGGCGCTATGCCTCCAAGTGAGGTGTGTGTGTATGTGTGTGCCCCCATTGTCCCCCTGTTGAGGGGTCTCTGCCAGCCGCCTGCGGGCTCAGTCAAAGGCCTCTCGCCTGGCTCCCTCCCAGACTTCTGAATTCCCCGTCTATTCATATATTTCATCTTTTTCATCCTTCTTTGTCTTGCTCTTCTCTCCCCTGCTCTCATTTCTCATGTCAGTCCAACTCTTTCCCCTTCATTGTCCTTTGTCCTCTTGGCTCTCTGTGCTCCCTCAATGTCGGCTGTCCATTTTCCATCCCTTTCTACCTTGCTCTTTTTTTATCCCTCTGTTCATTTGAGATGTCTCGCTCCATCTTTTAATTTTCAGGACTTTCGCCTCCTCTTCCTCTGTATTCTCATTCATCCTGCTCTCTTAATACAATTTCCTTCCACCCCCTTGTGCTCTCTCTCTCTCTCTCTCTATCTTTCCATATTCTAAGTTTTCCCTTCATTTTTTGTCCTTTTTTGAAAGCACACGTCAGCCATCCCATTTTTCAACTTTCTCTCCGTCATCTTTTTTAATTATCATCTGTCTCTCTCTCTCTATCTGTCTCTCTCAGTTTCAGTTTAAAAGTGGTTTATTGGCATGACAAGTATTTGTACATTTGCACTGCTCAAGTATTTAGAGCTCAACTGCATACAATTAAAATGGTGCAAAAACTGAATCTGTGCAACACAATGTGCATAAATTAAGAAAAGAAAAAAGAAAACATTTACAGTGTAATTGACAAAGAAAGATATAAGGCATGACTTTCAATAAATAAAATGAAACTACCAATAAAGGGGAAACAAATTTTTATAGAGTTTTAGTGAAGGAGATACTAAGTCATACTAAAGTCTAATACTGTGGCAGACAGACACATGGTGGGGCTCTATTTTTGTGAGCATACAAAGCGCAGCACTACGGGCAAAGACTGTGCGCTACCTCTTAACTAATTTTATCTTTGCCGCAAACTGGGTGTATTGTATGTTGATGAAGTGGCGCAAAGCACAATTTGCTAATTTCCTGAAAAATACATCATTGTGCTAAGACATTTGAGATGCACGTCTTTTTTCAGAGCAAAGTCCAAATTCAGTTCCTACATTTGCAGTATGGAGATTCCACCAGCAGGTGGTAATAAAGTTCATGTCCAAACTCTGAAAATATAGTGGAACTTCAAAGTAAGTCCCTGACAATCACAGTTTTATGAATCAAAAAATGTATTACATTAATTTTACACTCGTTATTGTAGAGTGATTTTTAAGTCACTGCAAAAGGGTCCGGTGGAAGAAGTTGGAGAGGGTAAAATATTTGGATTTGGTGTGATTTTTTTTTTTTTACCACTTGGTTATTTTGAATATATATATATATATATATATATATATATATATATATATATATATATATATATAAATGAAATATGAATTTAGAATTATTTTAGGTTAAAAAAATTGTTTCGATGAAAGAATTTATTTTTTCAAAATCAACTGGTAGAAATAAAGTGTGTGCCGAAACAATCACTGTTAATACTAGCCATGATTTGTGTGTCAGTAGAGGAAAATGATTAATAATACTTACATTCTCTATAATTTTACAGAGCGTACATCCAAATCCTAAACCACATTTTCCTGACATTCTACTAATTCATTGCATATAGTACATTTACACTACCAGCTTCTTATGAATGTGCTGTCTTTGTTTATATCGCTGGTGCTTGAGGGAATGGACTATATAACAGGACGCAGATGCTGCAATAACTGGAGAAGGACCTCAAAATTAAATTACACTCGATCCAGCCCATTAGCACTTTACGCACGCAATTTCGCCAAACCCACATGCGCCTAGACTTAACACTTGCTAGCATGAAAACACCAAAACTTCAAGGCCATGCCTGTTGACTTTGCGCTAATGACTTATGGCGTAGCACTGCGCCTAGCATTAGCGTTCTTAAAATAGGGCCCAAAGTTTCACTGTCTCTGCGCCTAGCACTAGCGTTCTTAAAATTGGGTCCAAAGTTTCACTGTCTTGTGTTCAACAAATAATAAGGGCAGTTTTGCATTTTTTGGTGTATCAGTTTCATTTTATTTTGTGCATTCTGTCAGAAAATTAAGCTCTGATTTGATTTTGTTGTGATTGCCTTGTAAATACAACTTTTGTTCTTGTGGCAGCCGTGTTTTTCTGTGTCTGCCCATTTCTAGAGTGAAGTTAAAACTTAAAATTCTCTCATAATTTACTCAAACTCATGCCATCCCAGATGTGTGTAACTTTCATTGTTCTGCTGAACACAAATTAAAATTTTTAGAAGAATATTTCAGCTATGTAGCTCCACACAATGCAAGTGAATGGTAGCCAGAACTCTGAAGTTCCAAATATCACATAAAGGCAGCATTACAGTAATTAAAATCAAATTCTGAAGTGGTCCAATTGGTTTTGGGTGAGAACAAACCAAAATGTAATTCCTTTTTCATTATAAAACTTGACAGCAGTCTCCTTGTCAATCATGATTTCAAGCTAGATTCATTTCCTTTAGCTACATCTAGTGCTCTGTGCATGTATCAAGCACAAGGAAGTGCAATCAAGCTTGAAATCATGATCGTGCCTAGAGACTGCAATGGCAAGCTGTGCAGTGAAAAAGGAGTTATATTTTGGTTTGTTCTCACCTAAAACCAATCAGATCACTTCAGAAGACATCAATTTAATCACTGGAATCTTATGGATTACTTTTATGCTGCCTTTATGTGATATTTGCACCTTCAGAGTTCTGGCCACCATTCACTTGCATTGTATGAACCAACAGAGCTGAGATATTCTTCTGAAAATATTTATTTGTGTTCAGCAGAAGAAAGAAATCTGGGATGGCATGAGGGTGAGTAAATTATAAGAGAATTGTAATTTTTGGGTGAACTATCCCTTTAAGTCCATTGAGTCTGTCTCTTTCTCTGCAGTGCTCCATTCTATAAGATAAATGTGCCCACAGTAGACACAGTGTGGTATCATTACCTTGTGAAGGCTGTTGTGCACGCTCAGCACTCTGTGCTGCTGACAGGTCCAGTGGGGACAGGAAAGGCTTCAGTGGCCCAGAGTGTCCTGCAGAGCCTGGACTCAGTAACTTGGGCCACACTAACTGTCAACATCTCCTCACAGGTGATTACAATTGCTATTATTATTGATAATGATTCTTTGACAATCTTTGACCTCAACAAAACGTATTTCAGTTTTGGGAGATGGTGTAGCCTAGTTGTTACAGGTGCATTATGTAATTTTGTCAGTAGTTTTTGCAAATATGTTTATATGTCATATCAATGGCCTAGAAAAATCTGTTTTGTTTTATATAAGGCATGGTAGTTTCCATGCTGAGATATGATCAGCTAAATGCTACTCACAGCCTTGATAACACCCTTTTAATTAGACATTTGATTGCAGAATAGGGTATTTATTTCTACAATGGTATTGATAAATGAAAACCTCACCAAAAGGTGTCAATATAAAGTGCAAGACCATTCTATCAATGAAACTTAAAAGAAAAAAAAATACTTTTAATGAAAATTCTCTCATCATTTACTCACCCTCAAGCCATCCCAGAAGTGTATGACTTTCTTTCTTCTGCAGAACACAAGCAAAGGTTTTGAAAAGAATATCTCAGCTCTGTAAGTGCTCCAGTATGCTGTGTTGTTGTGAAATAGACAAATAAAATGTTTAACTTTGATGGAAACTTTTGAGCATGAGTAGCTTCCTATCAAGTGTCATCACAGGCAGGCTAACACTTTACAATAAGGTTCCATTCATTAACATTATTGGTTAATGCATTAGGGATCATGAACTAACAATGAACAATATATTTTTACAGCATTTATTCATCTTAGACCATGTTCATTTATAAAAATACAGTTGTTCATTGTTTGTTCATGTTAGTTCATAGTGCATTAAATGTAAGCGTAAGCGTAGTTCTTGGGATTCATTCTATCAGGCATAGCTCCCCTGCTGTTATTGCCTCCAGCAGGATCTGATGGTTCAAGCAGCATCTGAGTGCTGAACTGTATGATGGGGCTTACACCAAATGATATAAGTATCTTTCGTTTGTGTTAATTCCAAATATCTTGAGTCTTTCTGATAGAACTAATGTTAATGATACATTTTTAAATCAAAAGTTGTATATTTTGAAATTAACATTAGCCACTGCCAAATGCCAATGCTGTAAAAGTATTGTTCATTGTTAGTTCATGTTTACTAATGTAGTTAACTAATGTTAACAAATGAAACCTTATTTTAAAGTGTTACCATTTTTTATAGCATTTATTAATTTTGGTCATTGGTCATTTATAAATCTACAATTGGTTATTCTAGTTCATAATTCATCTTTAGTTCATAATGCATAAATATTTACATGTACCATATATTAACATATTTTTTAATGTAAAAAACGTACTAGTATATGTTGGAATTAACATTAATCAAGATTAATATGTGCTGTAAGTGTTGTTCACTGTTGGTTCATATTAACTAATGCAGTTAACTAATGTTAACAAATGAAACCTTATTGTAAAGTGTTACCATTTTTATAGCATTTATTTATCTTGGTCAGTGGTAATTTATCAATCTACAATTGGTTATTCTAGTTCATAATTCATCTTTAGTTCATAATGCCTAAATGTTTGCATGTACCGTATATTAACATACTTTTCAATGTTAATTAAAATGTACTAGTATATGTTGGAATTAACATTAACCAGGACTAATATTTGCTGTTAGTGTTATTCACTGTTGGTTCATATTAACTAATGTAGTTAACTAATGTTAACAAATGCAACCTTATTTCAAAGCGATACAGATATTTTGTGGTGTTTTATCAGATGAAAACTAAAACTACACTAAAACTAAATTCGAATGAGTCACTTTAAAAAAAAAAAAAACTAAATAAAAACGATGTATGCACCAGTCTCCTCCGCCCATTGGTTATGTTTGTACATGTCTTGTGTGTGGTGAGAGCACATGGCTGTGTTTGATTCTTCACCGCCATGTGCACTCGTGTCTGTTTGGTCTTGTATGTTTGCACATTCTTTGTGTTTGTCTTGCCATGTGCGTCTCCAACTCCGCCTCCTCGTTTCCTCATCACTCTCCCTCGTTTAGTCCTTGCTATTAATTTGTTTCACCTGGTCCTCATGTGTGTTCTTTCTATATATTGTGCCCTCTTTCTTCTTGTCTCTGCCAGACTGTTTTGTGTGTTCATGAGTTTGCCAGTCCGTGTTTTCAGTCGGTTCCTGTACTCCTCGCCCTTTTTCACTTGCCTCCTACATTTGGTTCCTACCTCAACAATTCATGACATAACAATCTGGCCATTTTTTGACCTAGTGGAGGTAACATGGGCATTTCTTCGAACCCAGCTCCAGTCCAAGAGAGGTCGGTCTCCCAAGACACCACCCAGGTTCTTGGTTTTTGCTCCCAGCACGGTCGCCCCATTGGTGTTAATGAGGAGCTTTCTGATGTGGCTTGCAGGTGGTGTATTGGTGAAACCGTCCTCAAACACCTCATTTTGTCAGGCCTGGACATGTCCACCTGTCCAGAGGAGCTGGGGGAGATATTTAGCTGGCCCTATTGGGATTTGGTGGACCACATCTGCCGGCTCGCAGAAGTTAAACTTATGCTTCAGAGGAGGAATGCCAAATCCCAAGACCCCTCTCAGCCAGTGCCCTGTCATCTCTCTGGCTCTTCCCAGGCTTCACACTGCAGAGAAAGGAGGAAGCGGTCTGCTGACCGCCAGGAGATGGAGGGGCCCGTCATTGACCGTCAGGAGGTGGAGGAGCTTGCTGCTGACCGGCAGGAGGTAGAGGAGCCCGCTGCTGACCAGCAGGAGGTGGAGGGGCCCACCGCTGACCGCCAGGAGGTGGAGGAGCCCACTGCTGACCACCAGGAGGTGGAGACTGTTCCTGCAGCAGTGTTCTGACCTTCTGGAAAAGGAGGAGGAGGGGAAGGGTCCTGCTTCCCAGTCGCTGCCAGCGCTCCCGGCCACGGAGGCTGTTTCCCAGTCACTGCCATTGCTCCTGTCCACAGAGGCTGCCGCACAGTCTGTCCAGTTCCCTGTGGTCATCGAGTCTGTCCAGTTCCCTGAGGCTGTCAACGAACCTGTCCAGTTCCATTTGGTCATCGACAAGCCTGTCCAGTTACTTGTGGTCATCGAGTCTGTCCAGTTCCCTGATGCTGTCGACGAGCCTGTCCCGTTCTCTGTGGTCATCGATTCTTTCCAGTTCTCTGAGGCTGTCGACGAGCCTGTCCTGTTCCCTGTGGCCATCAACAAGTCCGTCCAGTTCCCTTAGGCTTTCGACGAGCCTGTCCAGTTCCCTGTGGCTGTCTACGAGCCTGTCCAGTTCCCTGTGGCTGTCTATGAGCCTGTCCAGTTCCCTTTGGCTGTTGATGAGCCTGTCCAGTTCTCTGTGGCTGTCGACAAGTCTGTCTAGTCCCCTGTGACCATCATCAATCCTGTCCAGTCCCCTGTGACCGTCGACGATCCTGTCCAGCCCCCGGTGACCTTCAACAAGCCTGTTCTGTTCCCTGTGGTCATTGATGAGCCTATCCAGTTTCCTGTAACCGTCGATGAACCTATTCAGTCCCCTGTGACCATCGACTATCCTGTCCAGTCCCCAGAAGTTGTCAACCAGCCTTTTGCTCAGTCCAGTGGCCAGCACCCATTAGACACCAGCTTCCATTCTGTTGCTCAGCCCAGTAACCAGCACCCATCAGGTACCAGCCACCAGTCTATTGCTCAGCCCAGTAACCAGCACCCGTCAGACACCAGCCACCAGTCTGTTATTCAGCCCAGTAACCAGCACCCGCTTGACCTCACTCCTGTCCTGGTGCCACCTGACATTGCTCTTCTCCTGAGTCAGTCCCTTCCCTGCCAACCGCCGATTCAGTCCTTATCATCTTGTCGCTGGTACCTGCCAAGCCTAGCCAAGTCAAGTTGCTACACCTAGTTCTGTTTCTCCGGTCCTGCCTCCATGCCTGGACTTATGTTTTTCTTTTTTATTTTGTGCCATCCACCTGTTTCCACCTGGGGGTTACTGTCATGATCCTGCTACTTTAGTTTTAGTTTATTCTTGTTGTGGCGGGATCATAACAGTCTCCTCCGCCCATTGGTTATGTTTGTACATGTCTTGTGTGTTGTGACTGCACATGGCTGTGTTTGATTCTTCATCACCATGTGCACTCGTGCCTGTTTGGTCTTGTGTGTTTGCACATGGCTTTGTGTTTGTCTTGTCATGTGCGTCTCTGACTCCGCCTCATCATTGTTTCCTCACCACTCTCCCTCGTTTAGTCCTTGTTATGTTAATTAGTTTCACCTTTTCCTCATGTGTGTTCCTTCTATATATTGGGCCCTCTTTCCTCTTGTCTCTGCCAGATTGTTTTGTGTTCATAAGTTTGCCAGTCCATGTTTTCAGTCAGTTCCTGTACTCCTCACCCTTTATTCACTTGCCTCCTGCGTTTGGGTCCTACCTCAACAATTTGTGACAGAAACTGAAATTGAAAACCAAAACACATAATGAAATAAAAACTAGTGAAATTTTCAAAATTTTAATAACCCTGGTACAGACCACAACAATATAAATTGTTACACTATACATTTTTACTTCAGTAATCTCCTTGGGAATCATGATTTCCAGCTCAATTACACTTACTAGCACCATCTAGTGATCTGTGCATTGGTCCAGTACTAGGAAGTGTCATCAACCTCGAAACCATGATCGTGCCTGCAATGGCAAGATGTAAAGTGAAAAAGGAGTTATTATTTGGGTCTGTTTTCACCCAAAATAGATTAGATCACCAAAAAGGACATTGATTAAACAACTGGATTACCGGAAGTCGTATGGATTACTTTTATGCTGCCTTTATGTGCTTTTTGGAGCTTCAAAGTTTTGGCTACCATTCTTTTGCATTGAATGGACCTACAGAGCAAAGATATTCTTCTAAAAATATTTGTTTGTGTTCTGCAGAAGAAAGAAAGTCATACACAAATAGGATGGCATGAGGGTAAGTAAATTATGAAAGAATTTTCATTTTTGGATGAACTATCCCTTTAAACAAAAAAACTTTTTATATGAAAAGGAAGTCATCACTGTGCCCTGTTTAGCTAGTCTGTTGCTCTCTTGCATCAGATGACATAAACTCACCCACACACAGTGACCTTTAGGATGTTCGGAGCAGTGTGTGTGTGTTTGATTAGTGAGGTAAGTGCAGTAAATCTGATGTCACATCTGTAATGAGCTGAATCATTGCTCAGATGGCCCAACCTGATGAGTAGTTCTTACAACAGGCTGTGAGATCTCTAGCGTCATCACCGTCACCATCAACCTCTACCACCATCACCATAATAATTTATTAAAGAGTTTTACACCATCCCTCAAACAGTCAGACATGCTTACTGAATTGTGACAAGGAAGAGGGTGTGGCCAGGCCGTGATAGTGCACGGCGGGCGCTGAATCAGCTATCCAGCGGGAGAGCGAGATAAAGGGGAGCCGGAGGCTCCGGCTCCCCTTTATCTCGCCCTCCCGCTGGATAGCTGATTCAGCGCCCGCCGTGCACCATCACGGCCCAGCCATGCCCTCCTCCTCGTAACATGAATATTTTACTTATGTACCTTGCTGTCATTCTTGTCTTCATAATAGTTAGGGATGGTCACAAGTACTGAGTAATCAAGTACTCTAAGTGGTAGCAATTATCGATCATGAGATCATTAACTGGGGGACTGCTTTTTTCAAATTCAATGTTTCACACTGATGAAAGTCCAGTAACATTTACATGCAAAAATGGGGCTTCTTTTGTTCATTTTGTGATCTGTTATGGTAGCATTTTCGATGGTACCTTGCGGTCCTGTTGGTTAGAAGAAAATGGCAACTTGCATCAGCACTGTACATAGTGACTTTCAGGTCACGTCCACAGTCACACTAATACTTTTGTGATTGAAAATGCATTGATTTTGCTTTGTTTACACCTCTCATCCATACTAGAATGCCATTTTCCTCTACCGAAAACAAAGACTTTTGAAAACACTTTCCATAACGCTTTAGAAATAAAATTATGACCTTAAGAAACTAAAAACAGAGTTTTCAAACTTAAACAGATTTGTGTGGACGCGGTCTCAGTCTGAGGCTGCAACAGCACTCAACAACACTGGTTGGAGAGGATTAGAGGTTGTGCAGACATGATACATTTTTTGCCCTTATAAAAACAGGTAGACAGACCACAACTACATGGAACAGAATGCAGGGTCTTCAATCCTAATTTGACTGCCTTAAGATGCTGAAAGGGCAGCAAGAGGTGAAGCAACAGCCATATATGTCTTTACATAGATAAATAATAATAGCACAAAATGAACTCGCTCCAACCTCCATGAGTAGTCGACATGCCCAAAATGCCCTAACAATGTTGTTGTTGTTATTCCCTCTCTCTTTTAGACTAGCTCTAATAATGTGCAGGAGATTATCGAGTCTCAGGTGGAGAAAAGGATTAAAGGTGTGTATGTGCCGGTGGGATGCAAGAAGATGCTTGTGATCGACAACGGCTTCTGGTATGACTGCCAGAAACAGACCCTCAAATGTATCAATGTAATTGTGTGTGTACTGATTTTGAATGCACAGGTTTATTAGTTGTAGAAGTGCTGGAAGTGTGTATAAATATGTGTCTGAATTCGGAATGGCCTAATACCATATCTATATATTGCAGAAGTAGTACAAATAGTATGTTTGTATGCCATTCCGAACCTGGCCCATGTTTTGTGTCACTCTTTGTCACTCTCTGCTCTAAAAGGACATTTTCCTCCTGGCTGCTATGGTGCCCCCTGGTGGAGGGAGAACCCACATATCAGGACTTCTGCAGAGCCGCTTTAATCTCATGAGCATGACCTTCCCTACAGTGAGTAGAGCTCAAAACAATCTAAATAAACAGTGCACTGGAGAATATGGCTACTTTTATTAAAACAATGAATTTATCGATGAACTTGTTCTGTATGTTTTTGAAGTCAACATTTAATGAACACTCTTAATTCTCATTCCTGGACTCATCACTGTTTGTTATTCTAAATAAAAAATGCTTATCTTAAATGTAATCTTTGTAATCAAAATGTAAAAGTTTGATCCACCTCTGAGACAGCTTTTCCATTTTCGGCTGATGTTAAAGGAATATTCCGGGTTCAGTTCAAGTTAAGCTCAATAAACAGCTTTTGTAATGTTGATTACCATACAAATTTATTTTGACTCGTCCTTCATTTTCTTCTCAGTTACAGTGAGGCACTTACAACAGAAGTGAATTGGGTGCCAATTTTTTAACTTTAAAATACTCCACAAGCCACAAGACATAAACAATATGCATGTTAACATGATTTTAGTGTGATAAAATCACTTACTAACCTTTTCTGTGTAAAGTTACAGCGAATTTTATTACTTGGTTGCCATGACAATGTAATGCCTACAAACCCTAAAATGACAATTTAAACAACTTTACAGCTCAAATAATACATGGGTTTTAACAGAAAAGCTTCACATTTCTGCCTTTAAACCCTTCAAAAATTGGCCCCATTCACTTCCATTTTAAGCGCCTCACTGTAACCTCAATGTTTTGCTTTTTTTAAAGAAAGGAGGGATGAGTCAAAAATTATTTTTGTGTTAATCAACATTATGCCACAAATGCTGTCAATTGAGCTTAACTTGTATTGAACCCAGAAAATTCCTTTATTGCCATGATTCCATGTGGGTTGTTGAGGTATGTTAAGCAATAGCCAAATAGCTCTTTAGTCATTGTTTTAGGATATTGTTTTAGGATACTGTTAGGTCATGCAGCCTTTTAAAATCTTGCCAATAGTTAATGCAGTCATTTAATTTAAGTTAACACTATTGTAATAAAGGTTACAGCAATAATTGCAATAATAGCATAAAAACTATAATAAAATATAACGAAACTAAAAATTATAATAAAAAAACTAGACGCCATGCGAGGTTCGGACATGTGAACAGCAAGCTCTGCACACTGCTAGTTTTAACACTATTAATGACATAAACCGGTAAGATTTGAAACACTCTGTTCCATAACTGTTCTAAGAGGACAATATGTCAAAGAATTCAAAATCCACGGGCTCTGGAGACATTAAAAGACACTTACGTGTTCAAGCTGACACCCCTGAGTAGGCCCCATGCCAGGGAGCCGATTTGGTCAGAGAAATTAGGTAAATTCGGTGAGAGATGTTGAACATGTCAGCAATGCTAACAAAGGTCATTGCTGACTTGGAGGATCTTGCTGTAATACGTCGATCGATCACTGCAATGGAGACGAAATTCTCTGAGGTGGTTACAATTGTGGGGGATGTCGAGAAATGGATCGATTATCTGGAGTCAACGGAGAGGGAATTATCTGCTAATCTGCTAGCGACCAAGGTGGATTTGGAGAGTGACTGGGAGAAGTTGGAGAACCATAGCCGATGGAATAACATCCGAATCGTCTGAATTCCTGGGTCCGAAGATGGTCAGGATATGGTGAAATTCCTGGACGGGCTCTTTCCGAATCTGCTTGACATAACAGGCCATAAGCTGGAAATCGAGCGAGCTCACAGAGTTCCGGTTCGGCAAACTGCTGAGGGAGACAGGCCCAGATCAATTCTGGCCAAATTTCTGAGATCATCCGATAAAGATCTTGTGTTATGCGAGGAGTAAAGGAAGGCATTTTTGGAAGAACCACAGCATTTTCTTGTTCCCAGACTTTGCGAATTCGACGAGAGAAACACGATTGATTCAAGGAATGCAAGAAACTCTTACATCAACAGAAGGTCGCTTTTGCACTGGCCAAATTGAGAATAGATGCTATGGATGGCCGTAAAACATTCACATGCCCACAGAAAGCGATGTCTTTCATAAAGTCAGTGGAGTAAGTTATTTTGTGGTACACATGTTGCAGCCGAGTGGACCGACTCACTGAACATTCACTTGACTGTTTGAGGAAACTGAGCGCCTTTTTTGTTTCTTTTTGTGCTGGTTCCGCCTAGCAGCTGGAGTTTGTTTTGTGGAGTAATACTCCTTTAGGACAGCTTGTGGATGAATCTGCACGCTCTGTGTGCTTATGCCTCCTATTGGCTGGAGTTTGTTTTGTGGTGTATTTCTTGCAAGACATTGGAGTGATTAGGTCATTTGTTGCACTCATGTAGCCGGCTCAGTGAACATTCGTTTGACTATTCAAGGAAACGTCTTGGTTACTTGTGTAACCTCCATTCCCTGATGGAGGGAACGAGATGTTGTGTCGATGTAGTGACACTAGAGGTCACTCTTGGGAGCCCGAGACACCTCTGGTCTTTGATAAAATGCCAGTGAAAATTGGCGATTGGTATTTGCATGCCACTCCCACGGACATACGGGTATAAAAGGAGCTGGTATGCAATCACTCATTCAGGTTTTATGCTGAGGAGCCAATATAAGGTCTGGCCATTTCAGCGGGTAGTTCAGCGTTGTGGCAGAAAGGACACAACGTCTCATTCCCTCCATCAGGGAACAGAGGTTACACAAGTAACCATGACGTTCCCTATCTGTCACTCACTCGACGTTGTGTCGATGTAGTGACACTAGGGGTCCCTATACGAAATGCCACAACTGGCTGAACTGTGTTACGTGAACTGGCGGTGTGTGGTGGGCAGACTACTGTGTGCCTCATAGCCAGCACACCAGGTCGACACGTAACCTCCCCCAACATAGTTATGAGTGTCGAACGGCCATTTGGGGACAAGTTGACTACCCAAGAGATAGAGACAGGCTTAACCCAGTCGTGGCCTCTTTTCCCCTTCTCTTTTTTCCACTCCTTAAAAAAGAAGGGGGATTATCCGACTGAGCCGCAAGGTCTAGTCGGGGGGTATCCCTCCCAAGGGGAAGACACCACGGAGACCACATCTCGCCCAAAGGGGGGGCGGATATTTAAGTTGAAGAATACATCACATGGTCTTTCCAACCATGTGGAGAGACTTCAAGGTAGATCCTACCCAATGAGGGAGGAGTTACTACAAACATGGAGACTGGGGCAGAGGGCTCTGCCCAAGGAAGACGCAGTTTGCCAACATTGAAATGAATTAGCAGAAGATATATATTGCATGGGGTTAGGCTTACAGGGAACCGCCACATGCGGAACACCTACCCCAGAACAGGACTCTTAGTTAGCACGTGTACTGGGCCGGCAGCGAGTCTCTCCGAAAACTCGACTGCCACAGGGCTTGGAGGAAGTCAACCAGGAAACAAAACTTGTGAACACTACTGGGAATTAATGCCGCATGTCTTCAGCTCAAATGGAGGTGGAAAGCACTATGTGCAAGCGATACACCTGGCCGGCTATCCCGGGCTTATCCGCTTGTGTTGCATGCCACTACCTGGGACGAAACCGGTTCCACCCGGAGGTTGTAGAACCTTGCAAAGGTGTTGGGTGTTGTCCAGCCCGCTGCTCTGCAAATGTCTGTTAGAGAGGCACCCCTGGCCAAGGTCCAGGAAGCCACTACACCCCTGGTAGAATGGGCTCATAGCCATACCAGGAGCAGCATGTCCTGGGCATGATATGCCATAGTTATGCATCAATGAGCCAGTGGGTGATCCTCTGCTTGGATACAGCGCTTCCTTTCTGCTGTGCACCAAAGCAGACAAAGAGCTGCTCAGAGATTCTAAAGCTCTGTATGCGATTCAAATAGATGCGTAAAGCACGCACTGGACACAGCAACGACAGGGCTGGGTCTGCCTCCTCCTGGGGCAGCGCTTGCAGGTTCACCACCTGGTCCTTAAAAGGGGTGGTGGGAACCTTGGGCACATAGCCCAGTCGAGGTCTCAGGATCACGTGAGAGTAACCCGGACCGAACTCCAGACACGTTTTGCTGACAGAGAATGCTTACAGGTCTCCTACCCTCTTGATGGAAGTGAGCGCAGTCAGGAGGGCAGTCTTCAAGGAGAGTGCCTTAAGCTCGGCTGATTGCAAAGGCTCAAAGGGGGCTCTCTGTAGACCCTGAAGAACTACAGAGAGGTCCCATGAGGGAACGAGGCACGGTCTGGAGAGATTCAGCCTCCTGGTGCCTCTTAGGAACCCGATGATCAGGTCGTGCTTCCCTAAGGACTTACCTTCGACTGCGTCGTGGTGTGCTGCTATGGCGACAACGTACACCTTCAAGGTGGAAGGGGACAGCCTCCCTTCTAACCTCTCCTGCAGGAAGGAAAGCACTGATCCGACTGCGCATTTCTGGGGGTCTTCCCGTCAGGAAGAACACCACTTAGCGAACAGACGGCATTTAAAGGCATACAGGTGCCTCGTAGAGGGGGCCCTAGCCTGAGTGATCGTGTCTACCACAGGTCCCGTCCAGGGGCCAGACATGGAGATTCCAGAGGTCTGGTCACGGGTGCCAGATGGTGCCTCGCCCCTGAGAAAGAAGGTCCTTCCTCAGGGGAATTCGCCGGGGGGGAGGCTGTCACGAGGAGCGTGAGGTCTGAGAACCACGTCTGGTTGGGCCAATAGGGTGCTACCAGGACGATCTGCTCCTCATCCTCCCTTACCTTGCACAGGGTCTGTGCAAGTAGGCTCACAGGGGGAAATGCATATTTGCACATGCCATGGGGCCAGCTGTGTGCCAGCGCGTTTATGCCGAGGGGGGCCTCAGTCAGGGCGTACCAGAGCAGGCAGTGGGGAGGATTCTTGGGAGGCGAACAGGTGCACCTGTGCCTGTCCGAATCGACTCCAAATCAGCTGGACCACATGAGGGTGAAGTCTCCACTCTCCCCTGAGGGTAACCTGTCATGACAGCGCGTCCGCTGTAGTGTTGAGGTTGCCCGGGATGTGAGTGGCTCGCAGCGACTTGAAGTGCTGCTGACTCCAGAGGAGGAGATGGCGGGTGAGTTGTGACATACAACGAGCGTGCAGACCGCATTGGTAGTTGACATATGCTACCATTACCGTGTTGTCTGTCTGAACTAACACGTGCTTGCCCTGGATCAACGGCCGAAACCTCCGCAGGGCGGCAGAATTGCCAACAACTCGAGGCAGTTGATGTGCCAATGCAGTCGCGGGCCCATCCACAAGCTGGCAGCTGCGTGCCCGTTGCAAACAGCGCCCCAGCCTGTTTTGGAGGCATCCGTCGTGACCACGATGCGCCTGGAGACCAGTTCTAGGGGAACACCTGCCCGTTGAAACGAGAGGTCGGTCCAAGGGCTGAAAAGACTGTGACAGACCAGTGTGATGACCACGCGATGTGTCCCGCGATGCCATGCCCATCTCGGGACTCGAGTCTGAAGCCAGTGCTGAAGCGGTCTCATATGCATCAACCCGAGCGGGGTGGCTACCGCTGAGGATGCCATATGCCCCGGGAGCCTCTGAAAGTTTCAGCGGAACCACTGTTTTCTGTTTGAACGCCTTCAAACAGACAACACCGACTGGGCGCACTCGTTCGTGAGGCGTGCTGTCAAAGAGACTGAGTCCAACTCCAAACCGAGAAAAGAGATGCTATGAACCGGGAGGAGCTTGCTCTTTTCTCAGTTGACCCGAAGCCCTAGTCGGCTGAGGTGTGAGAGCACCAAGTCTCTGTGTGCGCACAACATGTCCCGAGAGTGAGCTAAGATTGGCCAGTCGTCGAGATAGTTGAGAATGCGAATGTCCACCTCCCTTAGCAGGGCAAGGGCTGCCTCTGCAACCTTCGTGAAAATGCGAGGAGACAGGGACAGGCCGAAAGGGAGGACCTTGTACTGATATGCCTGACCCTTGAATGTAAACTGCAGGTAGGGTCTGTGTCGAGGAAGGATCGAGACGTGGAAGTACGCGTCCTTCAGGTCTACCGCCACGAACCAATCTTGATGCCGGACGCTCGCCAGAATGCGTTTTTGCATCCGCATCTTGAATGGGAGTCTGTGTAAAGCCTGGTTCAGTACTCTCAGGTCCAAGATTGGCCGCAACCCACCGCCTTTTTTCGGTATGATGAAGTAGGGGCTGTTAAACCTCTTCTTCATCTCGGCCGGATGGACAGGTTCTATCACGCCCTTCCGTAGGAGGATAGCGATCTCCATGCAAGGTAGCAGCATTTTCGTCCTTCACCAAGGTGAAGTGGACACCGCTGAACCTGGGCAGACGCCTGGCGAACTGAATCGTGTAGCCGTGTCGGACGATCCAGACCAGCAATCGCAACGAATTGGAAAGTGCAAGCCACACGTCCAAGTTCTGCGCAAGGGGGACCAAAGGGACAACGTCGTCAGACGTACCGGCAGGTGGGGCCTCGCGGCGGGGCAGAGCTCGAGGTGCCACACCATGTTGTGGCCGTGCTGAGTCTAAGGACATCGAAGCACTTACCTGGCTCCTTGTGACCCAGGAACAGCCTGGGATGGGGGAGGAAGAGGCCTGTCCTCATGACCCTTGGAGACTGTCACATCGGGGGCAGATTTGTGCCACAGCTGGGCGCTATGGGGCGGGAGACCGCCGCTGGAGCGCCAAACCTGCCAAATAGAGTGGTGGATGGTGGTCATGATGATGGCCGTGCACACCGGATACGTGACCCAGGGAACAAGGAAACCGCTCTTGCTGAGCTCTTGGGTACTGCAGCCACTTGGGCATGCAGCACAATTAAATGCAAAGGTAACAAAAAGATGGAGAGGTCTGCTTACCTGCTCCAGAGCAGCAGGTTTCGTCATCCCTGGGTTGCCCGTCTCAAGGGTGCTTTGAAGCCTTTCACGGGTTCTGGGCGGCCGTGAGATGGGTGGCGTCTGCTTCCTGCGGTGGGCTCCACACCGGGGCCGGGCTGAAGGGGCGGACGCCCTTGGCGATGAGTAGACGGGGTGCGGGATCTTGAGCCGCGCCAGGGCAGGATATGCCAGATAGCCTCCGTCTACTGCTCCACCGTTAAGAACTGCTGGGCAAAGTCCTTGACGGTGTCGCCGAATAGGCCAGCCTGGGAGATGGTGGCAGCAAGGAATCGTGTCCTGTCGGCCTCACCCATCTCGACCAGGTTGAGCCAAATGTGGTGCTCCTGGACCACTAATGTGGACATCGTCCGCCCGAGAGACCGCGCCGTGACCTCCGTCGCTCGGAGAGCAAAGTCGGTCACCGAGCGCAGTTCTTGCATCAATCCCAGGGCAGAACTACCCTTGTGCAGTTTCTTTAGCACCTTGGCGGACTTGCAGGAGAGCCATGGCTTGCAGGGTGGAGGCGGCTTGTCCAGCGGCACCATAGGCCTTGGCCGTCAGAGACGATGTAAACATACAGGCCTTGGACGGGGGCTTTGGGCACCCACGCCAGGTGGCGGCGCTCTGTGGGCATAGGTGCACCGCGAGCGCCTTTATCCACCGGGGGATTGCTGAATAGCCCTTGGCCACCTCACCATCGAGGGTAGGAAGCTGAAAAGATCGGGACCGGGCAGTAAAAAGTGCCTCCCATGACCTTGTCAGCTCTTCGTGCAGTTCCAGGAAGAAAGGAACAGGGGTGGGGCGTGGCTTTGAGCGGCGCCGCGAGCCCAGGAACCAATCATCGAGCTGCGAGGGTTCAGGGAAGAGCGGAGGGTTCCACTCTAGCTCGTGGCTGCCCGGGAAAGCATGTTGTCATCTCCACGTCTCCATGTGACTGGGCAATCGACCCTGAAGGGAGGAGCCCAGCTGAGGCTTCCGTGTCCAACTGGACGAGCCTGCTCTCCGATGCTGCGCTCGAGAGCTCATCACATTCGCGGGCTCCGAATAAGAGGTCGAACTCACTGTGAGACGAGCCAGCGAACTCATCTGGAAGCCCAATCAGGGCAGACGAGCGTGCTGGGGAATGGGAGGTCCGCGGGGGATACCCGGCGGAGGCGGTCCCATTGGGGTCCCCAAATCGCCCCCAGTGCTAACCGCGCTGGCCTCATACCTGTGGGTAAAAGGACTGAGGCGGGGAGCCTCTGGGGTGGCTTGCTTTCTTACGAAGGCGAGCCACGACCGCATCGTTGCCATGGACATGTCCTCGCAATGAGAATATGACCATCCACGAACGCTGTCTCCGCGTGAGCAGTGCCCAGACACGAAAGACAGTGATCGTGACCATCAGAAGGCGAGAGATAACGGGCGTAACCAGGAATAACACACAATCGGAAAGGCATCTTTAAAAAGACGCGTCTTTAAAAAGACGTTTCGTGTGTGCCGCTCTTTTAGAGAAATATACTCTTTTAGAGAAATATACTCTTATTTCTGCCAAAGTGCCCAGGGGCATTCTCTGCAGTGCACCAGCACAGAGGTGGGAGAAGCCGCTGAAATGTACCATCAGATCCAGCAGAGGTGAATGAACAGTCGTGGGAATTCAGCTCAGTGAGCATGACCGTTCAGCTCCGAAGAGAAAATCTGAATGAATGGTTGCATACCAGCTCCTTTTATACCCGAATGTCTGGGGGAGTGACATGCAAATACCACTCGCCAATTTTCATTGGCCTTTTATCAAAGACCAGAGGTGTCTCGGGCTCCCAAGAGTGACCCCTAGTGTCACTACATCGACACAACATCGAGTGAGTGACAGATAGGGAACTGAGTGCCTTTTTTGTTTCTTTTTGTGCTGGTTCCGCCTGGCGGCTGGAGTATGTTTTGTAGAGTAACACACCTTCAGGACAATTTTGTGGATGAATCTACACGCTCTTTGTGTTTATTCCGCCTATTGGCTGGAGTTTGTTTTATAGATTATCTTTTGTTGTGTAATACTGTCTCACAAAATTTTTATAGAAACACCGGACTTGAGAAATCTGATGGCAAGGTTGTCGCGCGGGCTCTCGTAGGCGTACGTGGACTGTTTGAGTTTAGAGGGATGGACACCAGTTGGCGCTGTCGTGTGTGGGGTTAATGCACGTGCTTTTCTTTTTTCTGTTTGTTTGGTTCTGGGGGAAGTTTGGGGTTTGATTGTTGCACTAATGTTGGAATGTGGTCTTTATAATTTTGTTTTGACACACAATCTATTTTTTGTAATATGTCAAAATGTCAAATGTTAATATGAGTGGATTACCTTGCCTCCACAGAATTATTAATTCATTTTCTAAATTCTTGGGATATAGAGTTAATTGGTCTAAATCCAAGTTTTGACTCTGACAGCATACTGCCCGGTAACGGCTTTTCAGCCGGGCAACTTTCAGTGGCCCAAACAGGGCTTGAAGTATTTGGGTATTTTATTCCCAGCAAATTTGTGTGATTTAGTTAGAGTTAATTTGGACCCTTTAATAAAAATATTTTCGAGCGATGTGGGCAGGTGGGCTTTATTACATTTATCTATGATTTGGAAGGTTAATGTTATTAAAATGAATTGTATTCCAAAATTCAACTACCTGCTACAATCTCTCCCTATAGATGTCCCCCTCTCTTATTTCAAGCAATCTGATAGCATAGCGAGGTCCTTAATTTGGAATGGTAAATGTCACAGATTACATTTCAGTAAGTTGCATAGGCCGATTGACAAAGGTGGGCTAGGTCTACCCAAGATTTTGTTTTATTATTGTGCATTCGGTCTCAGACATTTGGCTCATTGGTCACTTCCACCTGGGAGAGCTCCTCCCTGGTTTTGTATTGAACAGGAATTTCTTGCCCCTATTTCACCATTGCAAAGCCTTTCTATCAAACTAATCGGAAAAGTTACACCCCATTATCTCGCATTTGCACTCAGTATGGACAAAAGTGTCCAGAGTGTTTAAATGGGGCATTTATTTAAATGTTGCCTCGAGCATATGGCTGAACCAAAAATTATGTATTAATAAGTCCCTTTTCTGCTGGTCAGAGTGGATTGTGAGGGAGGTTAATATACTCAGTGACCTATATGAGAGTGGAGTGTTGAGATCCTTTGAAAATTTGGTTCAACATTTTGGGATTCCCTGATCTCAGTTCTTTAGGTATTTACAGCTGTGCCATCTGCTATGTACTATTTTTGGGAGTAGCTCACAACCCCCTAAAGTGGCAGATACTCTGGGAATGGTGATTACTGCTTTTGGAAAAGGTCATGAGGCATCAGTGTATTACTCCCTGCTAATTCAGAGTCTGGGGGATGGAGCTTTAACTTCTAACAAGAGATTATGGGAGAAAGATTTCAACTTGGTATTGGAGGAGGGAGTGTGGGCTGGCATTCTAAAAAACGTCAAGTCTGCATCTAGAGATGCAAGGGTGCACCTTATGCAATTCGAGATTTTACATTGATTCTATTGGACCCCCTCTAGATTGTATAGGCTTGATCTTAAAGATACACCCACCTGCTGGCAATGCCAATCAGAAGATGGAGACACAACCCTTTTTTTTTTGGTGGTGTGTTAAGATCCAAGAATTTTGGTTGAAGGTTCAGAGTTTTATGTGTGACGTATTGGGCACTCAGATTTCATTTTGCCTCAGACTCTGTATTTTAGGCGATGGGGCGGTCATCAATATAGGGGATAAACACATAAAAATTGGGTCCTAACCAGTGTTATTATCGGCAGACAGATTGTTTTAAGGGGATGAAAGTTGGCTGGAGCACCCTCATTTCAAGAGTGGTGCACGGAGATGGGGAGGGTGGCGGCTTTTTGGAAGTGTTATGTAGAAGGCTGGGGAACTTGGATTCATTTGATGGGAAATGGGGCAGCTATTTGGCATTCTTGGAGGGCTCTCGGGGAGGGGCAGTGGAGAGAGAAGTATAGTTTTAAATGTGTGTGTTTATTATATATATATATATATATATATTGTGTGTGTGTTTACTCATGTTTGTTGGGGGTCAGGGTGGGGTTGGGGATTGGGAGGGGTAATAGTGGGGATTAAATGTTGACTGTGTTTTGCTTTTCTTTGTTAATTGTATGAATCAATAAAAACTGTTAATCAGAAATAAAAACTAAAAAACTAAATTATACTAATTATAGATAAAAAAATTATTTATTTTTTTAAACGTTACAACTGGGGTACATTGAGATTGTTTAGATGTTGACTTTAAATATGTTATTTCAATATTAGTGTAATCCATAAATATTCACCTATTAAAATACAGGATTATTTTCAATTGGTAATAAGATTTCATAATATTCTTCTTGACAATGAGAATGTCTGCTTTCTCTCTCTTCATCCCTCTTTTTTCATTGTTTTAATATTTGTATATTTTAGATTGCTCTGTTAATTCATGTCACACTAAACAATTACATATCCTCTTTTGTCTTATGCTCCCTATTTATCTTCTGTTATATCCACCTTTGCTCTTATATACTTTCATCTGTCTTTTTCCAGGAGTCTCAGATAAAGCACATCTACGGCACAATGACCAGTCAGAAGCTGCAGGAGTTTGAGGAGGAGGTGAAGCCCATCAGGGAGGTTCTGACCCAGGCCACTCTGGAGCTCTACCGTGCCATCACCGCCCACTTCTTACCCACGCCCACAAAAATACATTATCTCTTCAACCTCAGAGACATCTCCAAGGTACTTAACATCATGTGCCCTGTGTGATCATCTTCTATCTGGAAATGTGGTGAATTATGGTTTACGAATGCCCAGTCTGAGTGTAATATCGCTTTGATACAGACCAATTAGATCCCAGTGCAATGAAACAAAACATGTCGGCCCACAATTCTACTTGCCACTTGCCACACCACATGCCAAAGATTTAGATGTGCTTGAGGAAAAGAGTGACTGAGCGAAAAAGACTGTCTCTGACTTTCAATCTGAGACACGCATATTGCATTACTCCTTTTTAAAACAGCCTGCAGCCTTCTAAGACTGCAAGGACACTTGAAGTATTTCTTTTCTAGCTTGATCAGACATAAAAAGAAATAATTTTTTATATCTAACAAGAAATTAGACTGAAGGCTGTGTATGCATGTTCAGTCTCATCTCTCTCCTTTCTCAGGTGTTCCAGGGTTTATTGCAAGCACACAGAGATTTCCACGACACCAAGCAGGGCATCACACCCCTTTGGATTCATGAGTGCTTCAGGTGAAAATAGACACAGATACAGAAACACATATTGATGCGTTGGATGGAGGAAATAATGTGGTTTTGTGTGTGTTTAAGGGTCTTCTCTGATCAATTGTTGGATCAAACAGACATGGAGACATTTGTGGGACTTTTGTCAGACAAACTGGCTTCCCATTTTGATGTTCCCTACCACAGCATCTGCCCTAACAAACAGACCCCTGGTACACGTACACACACACACACACACACTGCAAATTCATTAATTCATCTTACTGAGTGAATGTCCAGCAGATTTGTGTGTTTATGTATGTATATGTATGGATGGAGGCTAAGAGTGCCACTTAAAACTAGGAATCAAATAGGAATCAATAATCAATTTAATAATTTGAAAATACAAATTTAAAACAATAAATGGAATATAATAAATGGAAATAAATTATAAAAAAAATTTCTCCCCAATTTGGAATGCCCAATTCCCAATGCGCTCTAAGTCCTCGTGGTGGCGTAGTGACTCGCCTCAATCCGTGTGGCGGAGGACGAATCTCAGTTGCCTTTGCATCTGAGACAGTCAATCCGCGCATCTTATCATGTGGCTTGTTGAGCACGTTACCGTGGAGACCTAGCGCATGTGGAGGCTCACACTATTCTCCACGGCATCCAAGCACAACTCACCACGTGCCCCACCGAGAGCGGAAACCACATTGTAGCGACCACGAGGAGGTTAACCCAACGTGAATCTACCCACCGTAGCAACCGAGCCAACTGGTTGCTTAGGAAGCCTGACTGGAGTCACTCAGCACACCCTGGATTCAAACTTGCGACTCCAGGTGTGGTAGTCAGCGTCTTTACTTGATGAGCTACCCAGGCCCCAAATTATTTAATTCTTAAAATTGTGTTGAAAGTTCATTGTTTGCCTTCTGACAATCAACTGTTAAATTACACTTTTTAACTGCGTTGGCAAAAAAGAAAAGCAATTGGTAAATTATATTTAAAAAATGTTATAAAAGAAGCATTTTTGAACATTAATTAAATCAACAGTGTCCATTTACCAGTATTTGTGAATTTTTAAAGTGATTCATTTATTTTCATAATTATAAATTGGTTGATTATTTTTTGAGTGACAGTCCTAGTCTTGCATATTTTTACATTTTTCAGATATTTACATTTGGAAGATGCTTTTAACCAAAGCTGGGTATACATATTATCAGTCCATGCAGTCCCTGGGAATCAAACCCATGACCTTAGTCTTGCTAGCACCATGCTCTACCAATAGAGCACCAAAGTGTCCGCCCATTTATTCAGCCATCTGGATTCCGGAAGTATTTTCCCCATTCATTTCTTCCATAGACTTTTCTTAAAATCCTTCTTAAAAGAGTTGTAAGCCATGAACCAAACCAACCAGCTCCAAGGTGAACCACAACATCACTAACTTTGATTTGACGCAAAAAAGAATTTGAAAATCGGACAAAAAGACAAAGGTACAAGGCTGTGTACTTACCGTCTTTCATAAGGGCACAGACTACAATCCCATGAAGCATTGCAAATGATGTCAATGAATAAAAAACGATGAGAATATATAAAACTATTGATTTAAGGTTACATTTATTGCAAAATATTCCGATATGTACAAATATAGAAGTAGTTTAAGGGTGAAGGGAGAACGACTCGATTATGTTATTCACAGTGCGTCATGGGTGTGGGCAGTCCTTATGGGGCATGTTTCATGGGCTTTCTTGGCCTTGGTTCTCTGATTGGTGGATCTTTCTCTGCTGGACCATGGGTAATGTAGTTGTTTGCCATGAATTCCTATATCAAACTCGATTTTTAAACAATGAAGTTGAAATAACATGTACTTATGGCTTCAACGGAAGCATATACCATCGATGAACAACCTCGTAGCTCATGGTAGGTCTGCCTCTAAAGGTTTATAATTTATCATATATTTATCATATATTTAGTGGTTGGGATAAATGAATGGGATTTTTACTTCCGGAACCAGACTGTTGCTCTTTATTGAGCTCCAGGAACGCCCTTTTATTATTAATTAATGTGTGTGCGTGTGTGTGTGTGTGTGTGTGTGTTTGTTGTAGGAGACTTCCTAAAGGAGCCACACATGTATGAGGACCTGTTGGACTTTAAGGCTCTAAAGGTTTTTATGGAGACTCAACTAGAGGAATATAACCTCACGCCTGGTGTGGTGCCCATGAGCCTGGTGCTCTTAAGAGATGCTATAGAGCACGGTGAGAGCACAGTCACAGTACAGTCCACCACAGCTGGCTTTTTAGTTAAAGGTACACTTAGTGATTTGTAAGTCGCAGGAATGTTTGTCACAGGCACAAATTCCATTGACTCTTGTCGTGTGGTGATAAAGGAGTCTTTTCTATTGAAGTCATCCATATTCATGGCACAGTTACACTCCAGCTCTCATCATTCGGTTACAGTCATATCACAATACCTATAATTCAGTGCACAGTCTCAAGCCCCATAAATCAGTGACCAATCTGCTGCTCAGTCAAGCTACAGTTCCCATTCAGCACTCACACAAGTATAGCTTTCCAGAAAATCACACACACTTCAGCCCTCAGATCCCCCACAAGCATGAATAATTACCCCTCTCATTCCCACAAAGAAGAACACAACCGCATTACAAACCCCTCAGCAGGGAGAATAATTAGGAAGCCAGTCCCCCAGCCTATATGTCACTCGGCCGCATGCAGGCATTTACTGTCAAACACGCATATAAGAATGCTTTATATCCAACCTGTCACACACACACACACCACACTGTGACATTAAAGCTATCTCACATTCAGTTCAGTGAATATGTCCCACAAGTCACAAACATTTGGCTCAATGACACGCCGCTGCTCATAGCTGATTGATTGTTATTGAAATTAGCAAGCATAACGGGTATGTTTATGTGCATACAGTATTTGTTCATAAATAATTATGGTTTGGTGGTAATTAGTTACTTTGTTTGGCCTCCTGCAGGAATGATGTGTGCGTGTGTGTGGTTGTCTGCGCTGATATACCAGTGCGTTATACTTCGAGTTTGTAAATGTTGCATTGCCGAAATGACACATATGATTCATTGTTATGGTTATACCATGTATTGTTATGGTTTTAATAATGAAAACAGTGCCTTCACAGTAACACGTGTGGTACGTGTGATCATTCAGCTCAGGTGGACTATGTTGCTGGTTGGAATTGGAGGCTCAGGCAGGCAGAGTTTAACCAGACTGGTCGCCTTCATCTGTAAGTTTACGGTCTTCCAAGTGGAGGTCACCAAACAGTACCACAAACAAGAGTTCAGAGAAGGTGAGTTTTGCAAACAATTTGCTTTCACATTTATTCATTTAGCTGACGCTTTTATCTAAAGTGACTTTTGTGTTTGTGTTTTCCTTGGGAATCGAACCCATTAACTTGGCATTGCAACCACCATATTCAACAAGATGAGCAACTGTAACAAATAATCAAACCAAAAGCCTACCCAAAAATCTTTATGGCATCACTAGTCTCATGTATGAGCTCCCTTAAATAGTTCATGTCATGCCTGCTGAGAAGATCACCTTAGACCAGCATAAATTTCTTGACTGGTTTTCGCTGGTTTGTGCTTTTCTGTTTATTAGTCATCCAAACCGTATGTTGATCTTTTTATCAGCAGTGTTGCGTTTAACACATTTACAAAGTAATTAGTTACTGTAATCAAATAGCTCTTTAATCGAAAATTATGGTAACAGATTACGGTTTAAATTCTAGTAATCATATTACAGTTACTGTCTTTCAGTTATGTTGCAGTAACATTAATTTGGCTACACATATTTGTAAAATAATATTATTTACATAGAATATATTTAGAATATGAATTACATTCAAACGTACGTCTGTTTGTGTTTCTGCAACAGCTGGTGCTGAGCGCATGGCTATAATAAGGAAGGAAGAAATAACAGACATAAGCTGAATTATTTGAGCAGAAAAACAAAAAAAAATTCTGTCAAAAGTTTTGCATGGATATCTTACAGGATTGTAAGGCAGCTTGGCGAGCTGTTCTTTCGATGACAGGTCTTGCTTTTGTCATTGGAATAAAGTTCTTGTACATTATACCAAAGGATTTGATAAATGTGACCTGTGACATGTAATTGTTCCCGAATGCAGAAGAATATTGCCTCCAGTAATGAAGATACCCCTTGTGCTGCGGGACCAAGAATACATTGTGTTGTGTAAATGCATTCATAACAGTATACTTTAATGTGGCCTCTATGCTCTATTTGATATATTTAATCTCCCCATGTAGACATAAAAAAGCTCCTCTCAACTTTCAACTGCTTTTATTTTCAGCAAACTTAACATGTGTAAATATTTGTATGAACATAAAAAGATTCAACAACTAAGACATAAACTGAACAAGTTTCACAAACATGTGACTAAGAGAAATGGAATAATGTGTTCCTGAACAAAGGGGGGGTCAAAATCAAAAGTAACAGTCAGTATCTGGTGTGGCCACCAGCTGCATTAAGTACTGCAGTGCATCTCCTCCTCATGGACTGCACCAGATTTGCCAGTTCTTGCTGTGAGATGTTACTCCACTCTTCCACCAAGGCACTTGCAAGTTCCCGGACATTTCTGGGGGGAATGGCCCTAGCCCTCACCCTCCGATACAACAGGTCCCAGATGTGCTCAATGGGATTGAGATCCAGGCTCTTCGCTGGCCATGGCAGAACACTGACATTCCCGTCTTGCAGGAAATCATGCACAGAACGAGCAGTACGGCTGGTGGCATTGTCATGCTGGAGGGTCATGTCAGGATGAGCCTGTAGGAAGGGTACCACATGAGGGAGGAGGATGTCTTCCCTGTAACACACAGTGTTGAGTTTGCCTGCAATGACAACAAGCTCAGTCCGATGATGCTGCGACACTCCGCCCCAGACCATGACGGACCCTCCACCTCCAAATTGATCCCGCTCCAGAGTACAGGCCTCAGTGTAACGCTCATTCCTTCGACGATAAACGTGAGTCCGGCGAAGGTGGGTTTGTGCCCATAGGCGACGGTGTTGCCGGTGATGTCTGGTAAGGACCTGCCTTACAATAGGCCCACAAGCCCTCAGTCCAGCCTCTCTCAACCTATTGACAGTCTGAGCACTGATGGAGGGATTGTGCATTCCTGGTGTAACTCGGGCAGTTGTTGTTGCCATCCTGTACCTGTCCCGCAGGTGTGATATTCGTATGTGCCGATCCTTTGCAGGTGTTGTTACACGTGGTCTGCTACCTTCCTGTCTCCCTGTAGCGCTGTCTTAGGCGTCTCACAGTATGGACATTACAATTTATTGCCCTAGCCACATCTGCAGTCCTCATGCCTCCATGCAGAATGCCTAAGGCATGTTCACACAGATGAGCAGGGACCCTGGGCATCTTTCTATTGGTGAGTCAGTAGAAAGGTCTCAACCGTTCCACAGGTGCATGTTCATTATTTGTAAACATTGTTTAAACCCTTTACAATAAAGATCTGAAAAGTTATTTGGATTTTTACAAAATTATCTTTAAAATACAGTGTCCTGAAAAAGGGACAGTTCTTGAACAGAGTTTATGAACAATAAAATGACATTTAAAGAGTACAATGTAAAATAAAATAAAAACAGTGCTGAGTAAACACAAAATTAAATTAACAAATTAAAAATAAATAAAGTAACATTTTTGGAAATTGAAAAATTAAGAAGGGTAAACTAAAAATTAAAATGAAAAGGAATATACCAGTTTCAATAAAAGTGTAATCGACAGAATTTGTGGCATAATGTTGATAAAACACAAAAAATGATTTTGACTTAAAAGCAAAAAAATAAATAAAAAATAAGGGGTTACAGTAAGGCGGGTTTAAAGGCAGAAATGTGAAGCTTATAATTTCATTAAAGCACTGACATAAATTATTCTGTCAAAACTCATGTATTATTTGAGCTGTAAACATTTTTAAATCATCGTTTTTGCAGTGGACTACTAAATTACCAGGATAACAGGGTTTTAAGTGTTACGTCATAATGGCAACAAAGTTGTAAAATTGGATAAAACTTTACACAGAAAAGGTTAGTAAGTGATTTTATTACACTAAAATCATGTTAACACACATTATTTTATTTATTTATTTATTTTTTTTGTGGCTATACTTTTGAAACACTGAGTATTTTAACTTTACAGATTGGGCTCATTCACTTCCATTGTAATTGCCCCACTGTAACCCAGATGCATTTTTTTATTTATTTATTTTTAATTTATAAATTTTTTTGAGAAAAGGATGGACAAGTCAAAATTAATTTTATGGTAATTAGGGCTGGATGATATATCGAATATTCACAATATCATCACAATGATTTTGCTGACGGTATAAAACTAACCAATGTCATGAATATCGCCATAATTTTAATGTTCCTTTTATTTGGCCACTGCATTTCCTAAAGAGAGAGCCATTGGACTCATTTCACGATCTTTTAGGGCTGAACAATTAATATAAATAACATTAGAATCGTGATGTAGTCACATGTCAATATTAAACTGCAAAAGGCTTTGACATAAATACCTCATAAGGAATAAATCGAGGAAACAGGCTGGAGTGGAGCACTGCTGAGTGACAGCACAGCATAACAATTTAAGAACTGACAAAAAAAATGCAAAAACTAGAGGGTATTTATACAAACAAGAGCTAATGATGGAATGGAAAACAGGTGAGAATGATCGGGAACAGATGGCAGTGATAAGGGCAGAGCATTCTGGGAAACATAGTCCGGGGAAAACACTTCAAAATAAGAGTCCTAGGAAACACGAGGGAGACAGACTGTGAAATTATTATTCAGTATTATATTAGAATAATGAACTTGACTGGGTCCCACAATAATAATTCATATTTCTTTAATATTCAATGGGTTTTAAAAAATAAGTAAGGGAAGTTCATTCACAAAATGTTTTTGTAAAAATATATTTAGGTAAATAATGCTTTTTATTATACTAATATTTATGATTGTATATGGATAAATTAAAACAATTTAATATCATTCTTCCTTGTGTTCATTTGTTTAAAAAAAATGGAAAGTATGCCATCATCTTTTTTTGTTGTCTTTTTTTTTCAATCAATTTATTGCTTTTCCCATGTAAATTTGTCATATACAGAGGTGATTCAGAGCAACAATAAACAATATTTTCCTTCTCACCATTCCCTCCCTCCCAAAAGACAGTGCAGTCAAGCATAAACATTAAAACAGGTATCGCACAAAGAAGATATAATAATAAAAATAATAATAATAATAATAATAATAATAATAATATAGCTGCAAGCAGTGATTACCGGGGCCAAGTACACCAAGCACACCAACGGCATGTATGGAAGTGTCACTGGACATCAGTGAGTATGACTTTAAAAAAAGCCGCATGAAAAAAAATAGGTAGAATTGCTCAAATTTAAATACAATCTGTTGTAACATTGACCAGGAGGTGGCGCTGTCACAAAATGTATTTAGTGAGGTCAGGATGTGGTCATTATGACACACACAAGTTTCATAATAAATACCGCAAAGTGTTGCAGAGATACAGCCTCAGATGCTTTTTTGGCAACTTGCCATCATTTTCGTTCGTGCACTGTTCGAGAACCGTTTCATCTATCGAAAAGCTTTTGATAATATTTTGTCGTGAGTGTGCCTAGATGATATATGACAAACTCCGTGCGAATCAGACATGTGGCCTAAGAGGAGTTTGAAAAAGTAGGTTTTCAATTAAATTCAAAATGGTGCACAGAAAGTATGGCTGCCCATGGCAAATTTGGTATCAGCGTATTCGGCATGACCCAAGGAATCTAAAGACCCTCATCATTTTAGGCCAAACTATTCATAAGTCATAAGTGAAAATAGCCATTTTCTATATCTCCTGACCACTAGGTGGCACTGTGGGGAAATTGTATATGGATAAATTAAAACAATTTAATATCATTCTTCCTTGTGTTCATTTGTTTAAAAAAAAAATGGAAAGTATGCCATCATCTTTTTTTTGTTGTCTTTTTTTTTTTCAATCAATTTATTGCTTTTCCCATGTAAATTTGTCATATACAGAGGTATACATATACATGCTCTGTGGGGAAACGCTGCAGGTAGCCTCAGGGCATGCTTGTGATGACATGTAGTAAGTTTCGTGTCAATACGCTAATGCGTTGCGTAGTTAGAGCCTCACGTCCATTTTGGCATGCTTGTGGACAAATTCATTGAGGTGTTATTTGTGAAGAGCATAGTCTATCAAAAAGCTTTTGTTAACTTTTTGTCAGCACTGTCCCTAGATGATACACGACAAATTTCAAGCGAATTGGACAAACAGTCTAGGAGTTCAAAAAAAAATTTTTTCACATAATTACAAATTGCGGGAAATCTAGGGGGCGGAGCTCAAATTTTAGGTTACCTATCCCGACTTGGTTTGAATTACAGGAAAAAAATAATTTTGATTCTGTACCTTACTGTTCAGAAGTTATAGGTCAAAACGTGAGTGAAGCTTTGAAAAGTTGGTGGCACTAAGCAGGGTTGGGAGGGTTACTTTTGAAATGTATTCCACTACAGATTACAGATTACATGCTGTAAAATGTCATTTGTAACATATTCCGTTAGATTACTCAAGGTCAGTAACGTATTCTAAATACTTTGGATTACTTCTTCAGCACTGGTAGATTTTTTCACTTGTTTTGACTATAAAAACTCTGCCAGTACAGTAAGACAAAATACACATGTTAAAAATACATTCTCTGAAAAACCTAAATATCTTATGCAGTGTTGATTCTAAAACAAGATCAATCAAATTGATTTTTAGATATTTTACAGGAAAACAATAAAAAAATTATTATCAAGAATACGATTTTTGCCCTAATATTAAAGATCTTACTAGAAAAAAAGAAATTATGAACGTGAATTTTCTTGATAAAAATATATGATCGTGCCTGGTAATATGTGCATGTAAAATGGCTAGAAATAGCATTTTAGCTTAGCGTAAAGCTGACAATATACACAAGGTTTATTTCTATTTCTTCTGCTCCAAACTTACTTCAAACTTACTTCTCTGTCTGCTCGTGTGAATGTAACACATCATAAGAAAGTGTTTCACCGCTGTTCAAATGCACTTTGGATCGCATCATTTATATGTATAAATGTTTTCCATCTGAAAGGACTAAATATTAAATAAAATGCAAAATAATCTCTTCAGTAATCAAAATACTTTTGAATGTAACTGTATTCTAATAACCAATGATTTAAATTGTAACTGTAGTGGAATACAGTTACTTATATTTTGTATTTTAAATACGTAATTCCGTTACTTGTATTCCGTTACTCCCCAACCCTGAACATAAGAACATATTTCTCTCAGCCACATGGCAATATTAGGAGGTTCAGCAGACTTCCACTGTATAGCAATACATTTCTGTGCTGCTATCAGGGCATCTCTATAAATCGTAAATGTGCCCTATGTTCAAGTTGTAGAATTGATTCATTCCCCATCCCACTTTATTTAGTGGAAGAGAAGAAAGAGGCACTAAGTGACCACCTTTTTTTGTAGTAATGTAATGCTGCATCTGGAAATATTTAAAAAAGTGTTTAGTGGGAAGAATGAACTTTGTATTCACCTGCTTGAATGTCATGAGTGTATCTCCCCAATACAATTCACCAACACTTAATGCCCTTATTAAACCAAAATTGTGTTAATCCATCTTTGAGTACATCTGGAAGAGTGGGAGAAAAATGAATTGGAGTGTGTTCAAATATTGGTAATGACCATTTGTATTTTTTCTATTATTCGACCCCAGCTTGCAGGTGAATCTAACATAAGTCAGGGGAATAAATAATGCCTTATCCAGGGGAATTGTCCCTGCATGATGTTTTTCAATTTGCGTCCACGTAGGTGCATGAATACGATTTTTCTGCCACATCCATACAGCTCTCAGTTGCGCAGTCCATCATTATCTTTAACTAGATTTTTTACTTCATGCATTAAATATTTTGTATCTACTTGACTACAGTGGCTAAGTTGTAATGATGGTTCCTCTGAAAACAAAAAACACTTTTAAGCCATTTTAGAGCAAATATATAATTATTGAGGTATATAGAATAGTGTCAATTGGCTAAAAAAATATTGAGATATAATTTGTCTAGCCATATCGCCCAGCCCTAGTGGTAGTCAAAACTATGCCACAAATGGTGCTGATTGAGCTTAACTTGTATTGAACCCTGAATTTTAAGACTATATGTGCCAATAATGCAAAGATGAGCATACGGTTAGTGATAGAGATACAGAAGAGAGTCACTCACTGTCCTTCATATTGTGGCAGGCAAAGACATGCTATACTAGTTATGCACTAGCTCTCTCTCTTCCTCTTATTCTCTTCTCTACATCAGAGATATTCCACAGAAATATAAATACCAGATCCCTGCAAAGACATAACTGTGACCCGCCACCATTCCAGCATTCACAAAAACACAAGTGTTGTCCACAAGTGAAATTTGCAGAGATTTAATATAGCTGTCTGTAAAACAACACATGCATGCCCATTGCTTATAATCTAACATGCTCAAATATCAGAAATCGAGTCAGCCTCGATTTCCATGCTAACATTGAGATCCATCCAGCTTTTGATCTCTCTCTGAGGGCTTGATTCACAGTGAATGCTGTGAACACCAATATACAGTTTAACCGAATAGACTCGCACACAATATAGCTGCTTGTGAATCAACTGATGACTTAGTGTTTGAGTTCAGAGTGGATGTGAGATATAACTGTGTAAAATTGGAGGAAAATAGAGAACTTAATCTCTCTGCCTCTGTCATTTCACACACATCAGGAAGACAAAGCTCTACCCTCCTTCTACAATCTCTTTGCTGCGTGTTGTCATAAACTCACAATATGTTCATAAAAGATATAGGATATTTGGCTTCCTTTCACTATCTGTGTTTACTTCTCCCTGTCTTTAGCTGGCTATGTCTCACTTAGTTTCAGTTTCAGCTTCAGCTACAAACAGCACATTTGTATTGCAATAAGCAAGAAAAAATAAAGAGAGCAAGAAAGAGCAATAATAATGGCAAATACTTGGTGCAATTGGAGAAAGCGATAAGTAGACACGATAGTCGATGAAAGGCAAAAACATACTCCCCCTGTAATTACACCTGTCATATTTGGAGCACTATAGAAGCATGCATGGGAAATGTTCTCGTTAATCACTAATTTGCATCTGCCGTCACATGAAGGAGGCAGTTGTGTGTAATGTGACCTGCAGGGCCCTGACTCATTAAATATGACAACCCGAATCATCTAAGCTCTCACTCTGATTGGTCTGGCACTGGTGTGACATAAGCATGACTGCACCGCTTGGTGAAATTAGTGTTTGTGACAAATTAATGCATACAACCTTGACCTGTCTACACAACAAAGAGATTCTTGGTAGACGAGCTATAATTAAGGCTTGTTTTTGTGTGTGTGTGTGTGTGTGTGTATGTGTTTAGGAACCGTATTCGACAGTACCCAGCATTTGTGAACTGCACTACAATAGACTGTTTTTTTTTTTTTTGAATGGCCACGCGACACTCTGCTGGAAGTGACGGAAATTTTTTGGATGGACTCTCTCTAGAGAACGAGGATGGGGTGAGAAACATCAACGAAAACAAAACACACAGATCCGGAATATTCCTTTAACATGCTTTCCGGGTTGAATAGAAGTTAAAGGTGCTGTTAGCGATTTTCTTTTCATGGACAGTTATGCAAACAATTTTCTACTCCCTTAAAGATATTAATGGAATAAGTGTCCTGAGATATCTCACAGGTCTCTGTGACAGCTGTAGACTTTGTAAACAGCAAACAAAAATGTGTCTGGGTACAGCAGACATTGGCGCTTTTCACCTGTCAATCATTTTGCTCGTTCTCATAATGTTGTATTTGAAGCGGATCATTTAGGCTATGATTCATAATGTTTGTCAGTTGAGGGCGCTATTGTGCAAAGTTGAATTTGACAGCCACAGGAACAAACAATGCTGCTCTTTTGCTCGGTTTTGGTCCCAAAATTATCTTTGGGGGGGCAGGGTTTTGGAATGAGGGGCGTGGTTAATTCAGTGGCTCAGTCACGTGAAAGCGTCAGAATGCAAAAATCGCTTACAGCACCTTTAAGCTCTACTGACAGCTTCTGTGGCATTTTAATTTGTGAAAACACAAATATTGTGTGCACAGAAATTATTTATCTTATTACTTCTATTGTACATTCTAAAGGCTTCCATTGCAGTGTGGAATTGTCAATGCATTTTTATTTGTTTTGTGTTTTGTTTCATTATTTGTTTTGTGGCTTGTTTTTAACCCAGAATTTCCCTTTTACAGGCTAAACAACTCGACTTTTCTTTGTTGTCTTTGTGAGGGTCTGCATGTTATAATGGCTGTGATTTATTGAATCATAAGATAAATAGAATTTCAAGAGATTCATTAGGAGTCGCTTTCACTCACTTACCCTTTTGCACTGTAAAGATCTACTGTTTCATTTGAGATAGCTCGTCATACAAATCCTGTTCTTTTTCCTCACTGGTCTTACACTGCAAAGCACTTTGTCTGTGATGTTCTCAGGCCTAGTTTTTTATTTTTTATTTATTTTTATTTTTTTTATCTGTTTTTAGGATTAATAAGGGTTTAGCTTATTTCTGTTGTGATTTTGTGCAAGGGGAAAAAAAAATAGGTTGCCACAACTTGTTCAAAGTCATTTCTCTGGTGGCTTCATAGATCCAAACTAAAGTTGCCAGTATCTTTGTGACCGTGCACCAGTCCGTGGTCCAGTTCTCTCACAGGATGAAAGTAGAACTGAAAAGACACAATTACGTCACACCCACCAACTACCTGGAGCTGGTTTCTGGATACAAAAAGTAAGAATCAAACACACTTGTTTATTTATTTATTTTTAAAACATTTAAAAGACATTATAGTCTCCTGTTTCCATTCATTGCTGTCTGTACTAAATCTCCTAAACTAACTATAACAAAGTGTTTGTCCTGAAAACAGGTTGTTGTCTTGGAGAGCAGGTGTCTAAGTTGAGGAACGGCTTGTTTAAGATCGACGACACGCAGGAAGGTGGAGGCCATATCTGTGGAGCTTGAGGACACCAAGAAAAAAGTAGCAGAGTTCCAAAAACAGGGTGAGGAATATCTGGTTGTTATTGTGCAGCAGAAGAGAGAGACAGACAAACAGCAGAAGGTGTGTGTGTTTGTGTCTTTTTGCTAGCTGGTGTGCGTCCTGATGTTTATGAGCATCTGGGAATGAGTGTTTGGTAATATGTTGTGTTTGTGTGTGTTTGTGTTGTTTTCTTCATACATGTTAGATGGGGTGCATTCTTGTGATATTTATATTTGTCTGTGTGTGTGTGTGTGTGTGTGTGTGTGTGTGTGTGTAGGTGGTAGGTGCTCACAGTGAAAAAATTGAAGCAGAGGAAATGAAGTGTAAGTCCATGGCAGAGAATGCTCAGAGAGATCTAGATGAAGCACTTCCTGCTCTAGATGAAGCCATGAAAGTCATTCTACATTCATACGACCATTACTTACAACACAATATTATAAAACTACAGTGTAATCTACCATAACTTAAAATGTGGATTGGATAAATAATGTTCTCATCAGTAAATGTAAAAGGGTAAAAATGTCACGGTTTGTCTACAGGCTCTTGAGTCACTGAATAAGAAAGACCTGACGGATATCAAGTCTTATGGCAGACCTCCAGCTCTAGTGGAGACTGTCATGCAGGCAGTTATGATCTTCAGAGGATGTGAACCAGCCTGGGCGGAGGCCAAAGGACAACTGGGTATGAAAAAGAGAAAGTTACAGATCTTTATTAAATCACTCCATCACATTGATGTCACACATGGATTTAGGCATTGGTCCAGCCATGAAATCCATACCAGACTACTTTATTACAAAAATCACATGAGCTGAATAGAGAGAGAAACACTCTGGCAAGGGGAGGTTGGTTGATTCATTAGCATGCCAGGATATATTTAAAAAGGTCAGCATAATACAGTGGTAAGCACAGAACCACAGAACAGATTGCAGAAAAGAATGAAATATGTGGTTGCTTGAGGCTGAATTCAAGCCATTTGTTTTAGGAGAGGCCAACTTCATTAAGCAGTTGGTGAATTTTGATAAGGACAACATCTCTGACTGTGTGCTAAGGACTACCAGGCAGTACTGCACGCATTCCGACTTCCAGCCCGAGATCATTGGATGGGTCTCACTTGCTGCCAAGTCCCTCTGCATGTGGGTCAGGACTATGGAGGTACACAAACACACAGACAAATGTATTAACATGTATTAACCCTCACAATATACAGTGGCTCCAAAAGGCATTTGGGCACTTTTGAACACTGAAGCCCAAAGTACACTATACTTTAGTTTTGACGTGAATGCTTAGCGTTTTCAAAGTATACTTTATTTGACGGTGCACATACACAGGCAGTTGGTGCATACGCGCTACGACTGCTATGAGATACTGGACTATTTCTCTTCAGGAGTTTAGACCCATAAAGATGTCTTTATAGTCCTTCAGACTCGAGTTATACAAATGCAGGTTTCTCACACACATCCTCACACACGCACTCTTGACGTGCACATCCGCTGTTGTTGTTTCTACGTTCATCTCTTAATGTTTATGTTACATCTTCTAGTGCTTCTTCATGACAGCAGTGGCTCAACTGTGAGTGTTGTCACCTTGTGGACCTACTAATAATTGCAAATGATTCTAGGCACATGCACATATACTGCAAATTCAGAGTACGTGCAGTTAGAAAAATCGGGCCGCACATGTTCAGTGCTCGAGCACTAAGCTAATGATTAAATTTGCGTCATACTATCTGTACGCAGACGACTAGTGTTCACATCTGACCGAAGTATACTTTGGGCTTTAAGTCGCACTTAAAAATGTATGAATATCATTTTATGGGGTTAATCAATAACAAAAGATGCAATGGGATTTCCTCAGAACTATTTCCATTTTTTTTTTTTTTCTTGGATTACTTTTAACCAGCTGGTCCCAAATTCATTTTTAGTGGATATAAAGTTGTGCTCAAAAGTTTGCATACCTTGGCAGAAATTGTGAAATTTTGGCATTGATTTTGAAAATATGACTTATCATGCAAAAAAACTGTCTTTTATTTAAGGATAGTGATCATATGAAGCCATTTATTATCACATAGTTGTTTGGCTCCTTTTTAAATTATAATGATAACAGAAATCACCCAAATGGCCCTGATCAAAAGTTTACATACCCTTGAATGTTTGGCCTTGTTACAGACACACAAGGTGACACACACAGGTTTAAATGGCAATTAAAGGTTCATTTCCCACACCTGTGGCTTTTTAAATTGCAATTAGTATCTGTGTATAAATAGTCAATGAGTTTGTTAGCTCTCACATGGATGCACTGAGCAGGCTAGATACTGAGCCATGGGGAGCAGAAAAGAACTGTCAAAAGACCTGCGTAACAAGGATATGGAACTTAATAAAAGATGGGAAAGGATATAAAAAGATATCCAAAACCTTGAAAATGCCAGTCAGCACTGTTCAATCACTTATTAATAAGTGGAAAATTCTGGAATCTCTTGATACCAAGCCAAGGTCAGGTAGACCAAGAAAGTTTTCAGCCACAACTGCCAGAAGAATTGTTCGGGATACAAAGAAAAACCCACAGGTAACCTTAGGAGAAATACAGGCTGCTCTGGAAAAAGACGGTGTGGTTGTTTCAATGAGCACAATACAACGATACTTGAACAAAAATGAGCTGCATGGTCGAGTTGCCAGAAAGAAGCCTTTACTGCACCAATGCCACAAAAAAGTCTGGTTACAATATACCCGACAACACCTTGACACGCCTCACAGCTTCTGGCACACTGTAATTTGGAGTGACGAGACCAAAATAGAACTTTATGGTCACAAACATAAGCGCAATGTTTGGAGAGGGGTCAACAAGACCTATAGTGAAAAGAATACCATCCCCACTGTGAAGCGTGGTGGTGGCTCACTGATGTTTTTAGGGGTGTGTGAGCTCTAAATGCACGGGGAATCTTGTGAAAATTGATGGCAAGATGAATGCAGAATGTTATCAGAAAATACTGGCAGACAATTTGCATTCTTCTGCACGAAAGCTGCGCATGGGACGCTCTTGGACTTTCCAGCATGACAATGACCCTAAGCACAAGGCCAAGTTGACCCTCCAGTGGTTACAGCAGAAAAAGGTTCTGGAGTGGCCATCACAGTCTCCTGACCTTAATATCATCGAGCCACTCTGGGGAGATCTCAAACGTGCGGTTCATGCAAGACGACCAAAGACTTTGCATGACCTGGAGGCATTTAGCCAAGACGAATGGGCAGCTATACCACCTGCAAGAATTTGGGGCCTCATAGACAACTATTACAAAAGACTGCACGCTGTCATTGATGCTAAAGGGGGCAATACACAGTATTAAGAACTAAGGGTATGCAGCCTTTTGAATTTTTTTCTTTGTTGCCATGTTTTGTTTTATGATTGTGCCATTCTGTTATAACCTACAGTTGAATATGAATCTCATAAGAAATAAAAGAAATGTGTTTTTCCTGCTCACTCATGTTTTCTTTAAAAATGGTACATATATTACCAATTCTCCAAGGGTATGCAAACTTTTGAGCACAACTGTATAAAGTCAGTTTGGTCCCACTTTATATTATCTGACTTTAACTACTACTGTATGTACTTACAATAAAATGCATACAATACAATGTATTTGTTGTGTAAATAAATGTTGTTCTGCAAAATTCTTGCAAGTTTCACATTTGCTGCTACTGAGGTTCAGGTACAAGCAGGTTTAGGAGTAGGGTTAGGGTTAGGGTTTGGGTTTGGGGTAAAGTTAAAGGGACAGTTCACCTAAAATTGAAATTCTCATCATTTACTCACCCACATGGCATCCCAGATGTGTTTGACTTTCTTTCTTCTGCAGAACACAAATGAAGATTATTAGAACCTACTCTTGCTCTGTTTTTTCTCGCAATGCATGTGAATGGTGACCAGAACAGAGGACTGAAGTTCCAAAAAGGACATAAAGGCAGCATAAAAGTAATATGTAAGACTCCAGAGGTTAAATTCATATCTTCAGAAGCGATATGATAGGTGTGGGTGAGAAACAGATCAATATTTAAGTCTTTTTTTTACTGAAAATCTACACATTCACATTCAGCCACCTACTCATTAGGCTGGTCAAAAGTGGAGATTTATAGTAAAAAAGGGACTTAAATTTGTTTGTGCCCCTCACAGATTATATTGCTTCTGAAGATTCCTTATGGATTACCTTTATGCTGCCTTTATGTGATTTTCTTCTTAAAATCTTCTTTTGTGTTCTGCAGTAAAAATAATGTCATACACATCTGGGATGCCATGAGGGTGAGTAAATGATGAGAGAATTCTCATTTTTGGGTGAACTATCCCTTTAGCAGTGTAACTATAGATGCAATTAAATGCAGGTACTTCAAATGTACAGTAAGTACAATGCAACAACACGTATGTACATAATAAGTACAGTGTATCAAATGCTTAAGAACAAAGTAGTTAAAGACACCTAATATAAATGGGTCCGTCAGTTCCACTCAAGTTCACAAAGGTGTTCAATCAGAGTAGCCACAGGTGAATTTTGTCACAAAAACTATGGACATGTTCCAATATGACAGCCATAAAGTGTCCAAATACTTTTTGTGTGAATTTTGAACAGAATATCGATTGTTTTATAATTTGAAACTGAACAGATTTATTTGTAAAGTGTGTTTGTACTTTTTGTCTTTCAAATAAATACCACTTGGATAGATATTTTGTTATGTAATGCAATGACATTCATAAATTTCGCATACAAGTGTGGCTTTAGTGTCCAAATACTTTTTGGGGCCTCTGTATGTCTATAAACAATTTTATACAAACAACAGAGTTTCTAAGAGTGTGACATTGAAGCATAGGATTTTTATGTGTTCTCATTCAATGCACATGTGCGTGTTTATGTCAGGTTTATGGCTGCATCTACAGGGTGGTAGAGCCAAAGAGAGCCAGGCTGAATGGAGCAATGACTCAACTGGCTGAGAAACAGGCTGCACTGGCTGAGGCCCAGAGCAAACTCCAAGAGGTACGTGTGTGTGTGTGCATGCATGTGTGTTTGTGTGTCCACCAGCACTGCATTTAATGTGTGCAAATGTGTGTGTGAGTTTAAGGTTTTGTTACTGTTAGTGTTATTTAAGTGATATTGTGCTAAAAACATATTTATGTGTGTGTGTGTGTGTGTGTGTGTGTGTGTGTGTGTATGTGTAGGTAGGAGAGAAGCTAGATCAGTTAAAGAGACAGTATGATGAAAAGCTGGCCCAGAAAGAGGAGCTACGGAGGAAGTCTGAGGACATGGAGCTGAAACTTGACCGGGCCGGAAAGCTGGTGTCTGGACTGGCGGAAGAGAGCATCTGCTGGGAGGAGACAGTAGCTGTACGGAAAAAAAACACAAACACAAGCATGCACAAAATCCAGTTACCAGGTTTGTTTAAGCATAAGTCTATAATGTGATTGTGTGTGTTTGGCCAGGTGGGCCCCTTCCTGTCCAATTACAGAGATGAGCTGGTCACAAATATCTGGATGAAACAGGTGCCAATCAATCAATAATCAAACCATCCATGGCTATGCAGTTGTTAAGGTGCTCTAAGTGGTCACTATGGCCATTGCGAGTCGGTTCCAAAAACATTGCAAGTTTGATTGCATAGAGAAATAATAGCACACCTCTCCTTAACAATGGACAAATTCAGGTATCATTCATTTCCATAACACAAACAGCGCAGGATGAGTAACATGCTAAAGCTTAATACTTAGTGTTAGGGGTTTGTTCAGAACAATAATAGTGATGCTTGCCTTAGCAAACTCCACTAATTCTTCTGTCTTTAGCAAAAAATATGGACTCGGGGTTAAGGCTCATTGTTTATTGATACCTGTTAATCAGACATCAGATGTGTCTAGAGAGCACTTCCAGTAATGTGCTGTCATTTTGCAGTGAATCCTTTTCTGTTATTGCATAGTTCTCTCCATTTTACAGTTTTATTACGATATTATGCAGATGATGGCTCTAACACTTTATTTCTCTTTCCTCTTATTCAAATGTCCTTGCCCCAATCCTCCACTGTCCGTTTCATCTCTAGGTGAGAGAATTGGATGCGCCATGTTCTCCAGGGTTCAGTTTTGCGGTGTTCCTGTCTAAACCCACAGCAGTGCAAAAGTGGAATATCCAAGGCCTCCCATCTGACGCCTTCTCCACAGAGAACGGAGTCATTGTCACCCGTGGCAACCAGTCAGGCTCAGAGAGCCAGTCCCTTAACACTAATTGGAATAATGATGATATCTCATGAATAATGGGCAGTAATGAATAGTGATTGGAGAATAATTAGCTAAAGATAATAGTAAGCTCAGTTTTCTCTGATTGTTCATTTAGAGCCTATGCTAATTTCCTCCCTCACACACACACACACCAAACTGATTAATGGCATTTTGAGATTATGGATTATTATGAAATAGCCTATTTATGGATAATGTGATGTGCATTTATAGTGAGAGCTAATGTTTCTTTCTGTTTTTCCTCTCTCTCTTTCTCTGTCCTTCCACACAGATGGCCACTAATGGTGGACCCTCAAGGACAAGCGCTAAAATGGATTAAGAACATGGAGTCTAAAAGAGTGAATATTTCACACAAACAAACATACGCACAGACTTCAGTCTTTCTCCTTCCCATTATACATGTTCATAGTGCCAATTTTGGTAATATAGACTGCATTATTTTGTCATAAAAATCCCCTGAAACAAAGAAAAAGAGACAGCCATAATTATTAGACAGCATTAGATCTACTTCTCCACTGAGAAAAACATAACCCACAATGCCTTGTCACATTACTTACCGTCTTACCCACAGACAAGTTGTTTTCAGAGCCCTTAATTAGAGTACATATTCTCCAAACCCAATCCTCCTGTGTGTTGGATACTGCCTCTCCTTTGGGGATGTGTCTCCTCACCTGCTCTCCTTCAGCAGAATACACCTTCCATTTATCACTCCCTCCGAACACAAATGCACATAAATACACACACTCTCTCCATTATAGATAGATATACAGATATACAGACAGACAGACAGACAGACAGACAGATAGATAGATAGATAGATAGATAGATAGATAGATAGATAGATAGATAGATAGACAGACAGTAAATACATAGATACAGTAGATAGATAGACAGACAGACAGAGAGATAAACAGATAGATAAATAGGTAGACAGACAGACAGATGGATGGACGGACGGACTGATAGATAAATGGATAGACAGATAGATAGACAGACAGACAGACAGACAGAGAGATAAATGGACAGACAGACAGACAGATGGAAAGATAAATGGATAGATAGATAGACAGAAGACAGACAGACAGTAGATACATAGATACAGTAGATAGATAGACAGATAGACAGACAGATAGATACAGATACAGTAGATAGATAGACAATCAGAGAGATAAACAGATAGATAAATAGATAGACATACGGACAGAGAGACAGACCGATAGATAGATAGATAGATAGATAGATAGATAGATAGATAGATAGATAGATAGATAGACAGAGAGAGAGAGAGACAGACAGACAGACAGACAGATAGATAGATAGATAGATAGATAGATAGATAGATAGATAGATAGATAGATAGATAGATAGATAGAGACAGACAGACAGATGGATAGATAGATAGATAGATAGAGAGATAGACAGACAGACAGACAGACCGATAGATAGATAGATAGATAGATAGATAGATAGATAGATATACAGACAGACAGACAGATATACAGACAGACAGATGGACGGACGGATGGATGGATAGACAGACAGACAGATGGAAAGATAAATGGATAGATAAATGGATAGATATAGATAGATAGATTGACAGACAGACAGACAGTAGATACATAGATACAGTAGATAGATAGACAGTCAGAGAGATAAACAGATAGATAAATAGATAGACATATGGACAGAGAGATAAACGGATAGACAGACAGACAGACAGATAGACCGATAGATAGATAGATAGATAGATAGATAGATAGATAGACAGACAGACAGACAGACAGACAGATAGATAGATAGATAGATAGATAGATAGATAGATAGATAGATAGATAGATAGATATACAGACAGACAGACAGATATACAGACAGACGGATGGACGGACGGATGGATGGATAGACAGACAGACAGATGGAAAGATAAATGGATAGATAAATGGATAGATATAGATAGATTGACAGACAGACAGACAGTAGATACATAGATACAGTAGATAGATAGACAGTCAGAGAGATAAACAGATAGATAAATAGATAGACATATGGACAGAGAGATAAATGGATAGACAGACAGACAGACAGACCGATAGATAGATAGATAGATAGATAGATAGATAGATAGATAGATAGATAGATAGATAGACAGACAGACAGATATACAGACAGACAGATGGACGGATGGATGGATGGATGGATGGATGGATGGATAGACAGACAGACAGATGGAAAGATAAATGGATAGATAGATAGATAGACAGTCAGAGATAAACAGATAGATAAATAGATAGACATATGGACAGAGAGCTAAACGGATAGACAGACTGATAGACAGATATATAGAGAAGACAGACAGACAGAGAGATAAACAGAGAGACAGACAGATAGATAGATAGACAGACAGACAGACAGATAAACAGATAGATAAACGAACATACAGATAGACAGACAAACAGACAGAGAGATAAATGGATAGATAGATAAATGAACAGACAGACATACAGACGGATGGAGAGATAAACAGATAGACAGAAAGACAGATAGATAGACAGACAGATGGATGGAGAGATAAACAGATAGACATACAGAGATATAAATAGAGAGACATACAGAGAGATAAACGGAGAGACAGACAAATAGATAGACAGACAGACAGACAGAGATAAACGGACAGACAGACAGACAGATAGTTGAGGGTTCTGAGTGCAAAATGGTTGTCAGGTGTGTTAAAAGGAGATATGGGAGGACACACACACACACACACACACACACACACACACACACACACTTACAGTCACTCATCTTTCAGAATAATTTGCTGTGCAGCTTCAGTCTTCTGTCCTTCTCTCTCTCTCTCTCTCTGTGACCTTTTCCTCCTCTTTGCAGATCTTTTTTCATCTGTAGTGGTGAGTGTCTGGAGCGGTGAGTGCCTTTCACACGCTACAGTTAAACGCTGACATTTATGAACAATAACGAAATGACAGAGCTGAAGCCACTTTTCTGCCACCTCCAGCTCTTCTCTCTCTTGTTCACATATTTTCTTTCTCCAACGTACATTCATCACTTTTGAATCATATTTATCCTCTCTGCTATCTTCTCTTTTTTTCTCCCTAGTTGATGTGATTCTCTGTATGTCCTTGTGTCTTCTTTTTGACCTTATACTCTTTTTTTTTGTCTTTCTCTCTCTCTCTCTCTCTCCCTCTCACTCAGGGGTTGAAGGTAATAGACCTGCAGATGCCTGATCTCTTACGGATCCTGGAGAGCGCAGTGCAGTTTGGATCCCTGGTTCTTTTGCAGAACGTTTAAGAGGAACTGGACCCTTCATTGGCCCCCATCCTCAACAAGTCCCTTCACCGAGTTGGTCAGTTACTGTCAAACACATACATGACTCAACACTGACTGCCAAATAGTAACCTGTTATCTGTGTATATGTGGTGGTTAAAGCTCTGGGCTGGTAATGGAAATGTTGTAGGTTTGAATCCTGCAGTGGGTGATCTAAGGCAGTGTTTCCCAACCCTGTTCCTGAAGGCAGACCAACAGTACAGTTTTTTGTCTCCTTACTCTAATGCACCTGATTCAACTCATCAGCTCATTAGTAGAGACTCCAAGAACTGAAATAGATGCAAGGAGACATCCAAAATGTTTACAGTTGGTGTGCCTCAAGAAAAATAGTTGGAAAACAATTATCTATGGAATGTCCTTGTGATAAATGTAATTTAAATTGCTTTGGATTAACATTTCTGCTACATGATTGCTTGTTATGTGTGTGTTCTGCAGGTGGGAGGTTCTTGCTGAAGCAAGGAGATAAAGAGGTGGAATACAGTCCTGAATTTCATTTCTGCATGACCACCAAACTGTCCAATCCTCATTACACCCCTGAGATCTCCTCCAAAACCACCATTGTCAACTTTGCTGATAAAGAACAAGTCTGTGTGTGTGTTACTGCAAAAAGATTGCACTTGCTCCGGGGGAAAAAGGTCTTTGAGGATGAAATACTGTAATACATAGTGTGTGTGCTCATGTCAGGGTCTGGAGGCCCAGCTGCTGGGGTTTGTGGTAAGAAAGGAGCACCCTGAGCTGGAGGAGCAGAAGGAATCTCTGGTGATGAACATCGCTTCAGGCAGGAGGAAACTCCAAGAACTAGAGGACGAGATCCTGCAGTGGGCACCACACACACTCACACATGCCCCAGCACTGCAATGACATCTTTATACAAGTGTTACTCTAATAACAGAGTTTAATAATAGAGTGTAACTCTAATAATCAGTGTATTTATCAGGGTTGGGCAACATTTAAGAATTGGTTCCCTATGGATTCATGAGTTAGAATTAGAATTTAATTCAAATTGAATTCAAATTCAAACAGCTCACAGAATGGCAGAAAGAGAAATTCACTGAATTGCAATACAAAAAATGTAAGTCTCTCTTACAACAGAGAGAAGAAAAAAAACTTTTGTGACCAAAAATTTGATCTGTTAGATAAAAATTAGATTTTAATGATACTGTTTGTAGAGTACATCTTCTCAACTTATTAGACATTTCTTTAAATGGAGTTCAAATAGTGTCAAAACAATTAACACATTTTTAAATGGAATGTAATGTTAAATTGTTAAATGCATTAATTGTGATTAAGAAAAAAAATTATGTTAAACCTTTTAAATTAATTGCATGTTTGTTTGATAGCTCTAATAACACGTTTATGAGTAACTCATACTGCAAAAATGAAATGTATTATTAATTTTACTACAGTTATTTCTTTTGAATTAATTTGAATTCTACTTCCTTAAATTCAAATTACAATTACAATTCTAAATTCAGTTTGCCTCTACAATTCAAATTCAATTCAGACTCAGGAATTGAATTAAAATGTAAAAGGCAGCATTTACACTGCATGGCTTAATGCACTGATCCGATTTTTTGTCCTGCCTGTTTACATTCACTGAAGACACGACTCGCATCTGATATCTGTGTTTACATTAATCTCCTGCCCAAACTTGAATGCTTCCATTGCTGATCGCTTTCAGTTATGAGCGCCACGGTTCACCCTCGAGTCTTGAATGGCCTTCTGCTATTTAATATTTTCAAAAGTAGGAAAAATTGCACACAATTAATTAGGCAAAAAAAAAAAAAAATGTTTTACTGCTGCCATGGTAAGCACGGCTTTAATGATTTCAACAGCGGTTAGAGGAGAAGTGTGGCTAAAGCGATCCTGACAAATGTCCGTTAAGTCATTATTACTGCGGACATCTGTGATATTTACCATCAATTCGCATGCACAGGTTAAGCAATGTCTTTAAATGTCACAAAGATGGGTGTGTATACAGCATTTACACACTGCTGTCACGCGTAACTGACCTATTCGAAAATATATAATGTGCTTATTAATTATGCAGGACATATTAAACATGATCATATACTGTATCGGTGATTATAAGAAGAAATTGATTGGACTTTCTGGCTAAATACAACAGAACTGGTGACAGTATCAAGCCTGTAATCTTTAAAAAATATGGACAATCCCTTATTATGTAATTTTATGTTCCGAAACGCGGGGCTCAACACAATTTCTCACACTCACTCTGCTCAAATCATTAACAAAAACTGCGCGTTTCTCTTTTACATGGGTAAATATTTAATATTTAAAGGTTTCAAGTGCTGGAAACTGCAGATTTATGGGCTTTTTATTAATTTGCACTGGATTAATAGTACCAGGGGTTATTTTTACAGACCATTTTATAGTAGGTAATCACACTGTAATTTGTACCGGCGTGGGAACGCACAGTCCGGAAAAAGTCCGGGAACCTGACACGACCGATTCACACGGGATTAAAATTAGTGATGGGAAGATCGGATCATTTTACTGACTTGAATCTTTGAGTTTCGTTCAGCAAAATGAACGAATCGTTTTTCAAGTAATTTAGTTCATTTCGTCAATTTGAGTAGAATTAAATTAAAATGTTACATTTTCAATAGCCAAATACTTACACAAACTGTGATCATAGTCCCAATATGGAAAAACTGATAATGCAGCCAAGGACAAATTATGAGAAACAGAAATGATTAGTTCACCTTTCAACTCTTCTGGTTCGAGTCGTTCGTTCTTTTGTCACGTGACAGCCGTATACGCTATGCATTGCTCACACAGGAAACAGAAATGATTAGTTCACCTCTCAAGTCTTCTGGTCCGAGTCGTTCGTTCATTTGTCACGCATATACGCTTTGCACATACAGCTGTCACGTGACAAAAGAATGAACAACTCGGACCAAAAGACTCGAGAGGTGAACTAATCATTTCTGTTTCCTGTACAGCACCTATGCGGTTTTCACATAACAAACGAACGGAGGTTGCGCAATGCACATGCGCAGTCAACACAAAATGAACGAATCACTCTCTGAGACTACTCGTTCTTCTGAGTCACATAAAAGATTCGTTCAAAATGAACGACCCATCACTAATTAAAATAACTGAGAAGCTCTGGTAATTATTTACATTACCCCACGTCCCCATAACTAACAGACCTTTTTCACAGACTGTGATGATGCGATTCCGCCTTATTTAGCAGCGTGAATATTGTAATTTTTTATATTATAATTTTATTTAAATATTGAGTGTAAATTTATAACATTATGCTTTGTGTTATATTACCCTTGAATTAGTTTTAAAAAATGAATTACAACAGCTGCGACGGGATTTCTATTACAGCTGCTGAGAGAGTGACAGTAAATTTATCATCTTCTCCCACTTTACTGTCTTAATCCACCACTCTCTAATTTGTTCCTCTTCTGGAAAGTCATTCAAATGTAAGAGTGGATTTTTTCTTTTGCTCTTGGAGCAAATGGATAAGTGAAAATAAGATTTGCTGTGATCTAGAATTCACTCCCATTTACCCTGCAAACGTTTATTTCCGCGTTACAAAACCCGGAGTGTGAAAAAGGTCTCTTCCATCCGAATAGAGCTAGAAATCAGTAGTGGTGGGACCAAGTCCACACATTTGACGATAGGTAGTGGGTAAAAAAAACAAGAACAAGAGAAGCTTTGAGTTTTTTTGCGAGCGCCTACAGGCACGTCTGCTTCATAAGGACACGCAGTTAAGAAAAGCCAAGGGGAATCAGATATACGTGTTTAGATGTAAGTCAGATGTCCAGATATCAGATGTGTATCTGATTTAAAACCACATTTGGAAGTGGCTCAGATCAGATGCAAAACAATCAGATCTCGTGCGGATTTTTGCGTTTACACGTGTAAACCTGTCTATTCTGTGTCAGATGAGAGTAAAAAATCTGATTTTGTAAACACAGCCAACGGCATCTCATCCATTTGTGTGCGCACATGTATGTGTAGACTGCTGAACGAGACAACCGGCTCCTTGCTGGATGACGTTCAGTTGGTGAACACCCTGCAGACCTCCAAATTCACGGCCACAGAGGCAGTAGAACAACTAGAGATCAGCAAACTGACGGAGAGCCAAATCAATACTGCCAGAGAGGTTAGAGAGAGGGAGATGAGGGGAGGTCAAGGAGAGATGGATAGTGTGAGGTAGGGTGCTGAAAGGGTGCCAGATTGGATTAAAGATTGTGGCTCTGAATAAGGGAGAGAGATAAAAAGACTGCTGAGATGAGGATGTTGACAGCGGAAGAGGCAGATAAAGCTATAGACACCACTTTCTGTGTGTGTGTGCGTGTGTGTGTGTGTGTGTGTGTGTGTGTGTGTGTGTGTGTGTGCGCGTGTGTGTGTGTGTGTTCAGAACTACCGCCAGGTGCCCAGAGGGCATCCATCCTGTTCTTCGTGCTGAATGATCTGGGTCGTATAGATCCCATGTATCAGTTCTCTCTGGACGCCTACATCAACCTGTTTATCCTGAGCATAGAGAGCAGCCTCCGCAGCCACAAACTAGAGAAGAGGATCAACAATCTCAACAGACACCACACTTATGCCGTCTACAGGTCACACGCACATGCATGAAAAATACTTAATTTCGATTATTTATTTTTATAAAATAATTTTGTAGTGATTGAAGGAATAGTTCACCAAAAATGAAAATTCTGTCATCATTTACTCAGCTTCATATTATTCTAAAGATTGACTTTCTGAATGTTCACACTAGGGCTGTGTCGATACAATCAAACATTGTATACCTTTTCTCACGATATTGTATTGATAATTTCGATCCATGTATCAATAATTATATTCAACTATTTGTGTGGTCATATTATGTCCAGCATTTCAATAAAGAGCAGCGTTCTGCAGTGCATTCAGAGACGCTTCTATGAGGAGCGAGAGTGACTGAAACCGAGCCCGTTTCTCTTGTGGATACGCTGGGCCTCTCTCACGTGTTGGCTCTAGGGTCATTCCACTTTATGACTTTTTCTGTCAGAGTCCCTGCCGCTGGTCTTAAAGAGACTAGCACTTTATGTTGTTAGCACTTTTTCTACATATCAGTGTAAATATTTGTAAATAGTGCAAATTAGGCATGTAAAACATCAAACATCTAACAAAATATATATGGAATATAATATATGCAATTTGAAAACGTAATTATTGATGGAAAACGTGGACTTTGTATGTTTTTAAAAAGCTAAAATGTGACCAAAATGATGAAAAACTAACGATTAAATACAATTTGTAAAATTAATATTTCCGTACTTTAACAAATAAGAAGGTCCCCGGTATAATTAATAACAGCATCAGCTGAGAGAGAATTGATTTCATGTGTAAGCAAAATGGACATTTTAACTGAAATATACCCAGATGAATTGGAATTGAAAGCTTGTGAATCAGAATCGAATCATGATATGGTAATGTATCGTGACATCTCGAATCTTGATATACGTATCGTGATGTATCGCAATATTTCGAATAGTGACGTGTATCGTGTATACACGCATCGTCTCGTAAGGTGGCTGGCGATACCCAGCCCTAGTTCACGCTGCTCTTTTCTATAAAAAGAAAGTAAATGGTATGGATGCTGTCAAGCTCCAAAAATGACTCCAAAAACCTATATATATATATATATATATATATATATATATATATATATATATATATATATATATATATATATATATATATATATATATACCTGTATATATTTTATTTTTTTAAAAAAGCATAAAAGAAGTCAATATGACTTGTGCCCTATATTCTGAGTCTTCTGAATCTATATAATAGCTTTGTGTGGGAAACATTCCGAAATTTAAGTCATCATTTGCGGAAATTGTTCCTCACCACCATAGCTCTCAAATCTTATGTGTGTTCACGTGCATTCAAATATGCCGTTTCAAGTGATAATTTTAATCTCCAATTTTTAATTTGCAGAAATTTGCCTCCAAATATATATATATTTTTTCTATTAAAGTTCATCAAGTTTCAATGCATTCAGTCTTTTAAGGAAAGAAAAAAAAGTGATATGTTTCAAAGGTGTTCGACTGATGACGCAGTAGTTCGTACCATCAACAGTAGTTCTGCTCATAGGTGATATTTTAGACTTACTGAATTTCAATGATGATTAAATTTCTCCATACAAAGACCTCAAATAACTTTAATATTTTAAATGTCCCATTTGGATTTGATCAAGTAAATGAATTTTTTTAAATCAGTTATTAGTCAGATAAATTAATTAGCTGTTAAAAAAGCTTTTATAAATGATAAATGAGTGCTCATGAGTATTGTGTGTTCTTTAGAAATCACACAGAAGTGTTACAGTAAATTCATTAACTCTGTTAAAACACATTTCACAGCATCAAACATTTTAAATTATGAATCTTTTTACATCTCATAAGTTAACGCATTCACTTTTACATTCCTAATTAATGTATATATCATCATACAAACACACATGCTTATCATGCAGTGCTGTTGGTGGTCATGTCATGTGCGTGTCATAGATTTGATGTGCTTTAATCATTTTATGTGACTTTCAGATGTTTTCATGTTGGCATGTTTGATCCGTTTGCAGGTACACCTGTCGCGGGCTGTTTGAGTGTCACAAGCTTCTGTTCAGTTTCCACATGTGTGCCAAGATCCTGGAGGCATCCGGCAAACTCAACATGGATGAATATGGCTTTTTCCTGCGGGGAGGACTAGTGAGGACTGTTGAGATCAGATTAAAAATGGAAAAAGTCCTCATGTTACATAAAGCAATCTGAGTTGTGCATCATTGTGTTTGTGTGTATGTGTGATAGGTACTGGATAAGAAGAAACAGATGGATAAAGCCTGCTCTAGCTGGCTGTCGGACTCTAACTGGGACAACATAACAGAACTGAATTTCCATGGACTCATGGCCTCGTTTGAGCAGCACCTTCGAGTCTGGCACCTCTGGTACACCAGTCCAGAACCAGAGAAAGCAACGCTGCCTGGTAATAAATGTGTGTGTGCATGGACAGAGGCCTGCAGATGTGTGCTTGTGTTAGTTATTGTTTTTGAACAATAAAAACTGAAATTGTTGATTAAATTGTATCTATATTTTAATTATTAGTGTTAGTCTGTCATTTCCCCTCTCTTCAATTGTAATGGTAATGACATTATTTATTATTCCTATGACATTATTTAGTAATTTCTGTCATATCGAATCATGCCATTGTTTGACAAGTTTAATCTCTGGAGACCCCTTTAAAATTAGTGAAGTGAGACACATTATCAGCCAATTTCTTAATCGCTCCCTTCCCTCTCTTCCTTCCCGACTCTGAATGCCAATCTCTGCCTCCCTGCCCTGTTTGTCTTATCTCTCTTTCTTTTTCATTCTCTCTCTATGAGTGCAGGAGAATGGGATAGCAAGTGTAATGAGCTGCAGAAGATGCTGACTGTACAATCTCTCAGACAGGATCACATCTCTCTCTGTGTCATGGCCTTCGTCATCAACAATCTGGGCCCTCAGTTCGTAGAGCCGCCCATCCTCGATATGAGGGCTGTGAGTGTCTTACACAAAGTAAATAAAAATACCTTAGAGCAGAGGTTGTAAGCGGGTCAACCTCTTCCTTTATTTTATGGGGGTGAAATTATTAATTGTCATGCTAGAATAGTGAATGTGCATATCAGTGAACGTGTGTGAAATCAAGAATTCCTTTTTCAAAAAGGGTTAAGGCTTTTTGTGTCCAAATGTCCTGTAACATGAACTTCTTCACATAGACACGAGTGTAGCAGGCTGACTCATGAGAAAAGGAGTTCTGGTTGTGACAGTCAACATTTCCTTATAAAAGCACACAAGTTATCCTACAAGTGTAGCTGACACGTTAGTGGAACCCCATTCCTAGTGTGAGATATCAAGTCCTTGCCATTCAAGTTCTTATCCAAGTTAAAGTTTCATATTCAAATTTGCACCAATAAGGACTAATCTAATGTGGATTAAATCAGTGTTTACGTACTGATTCATTTGCACAGATGTTAAACTTGTTTCGAACTAATGAGCGTGTTGAAGAAGTACGCATGCTCCAATGCGCCAAGTCCAGCTTTGATGGAAAGCACAAGTAGTACCTCTCTGGGGGGTGGGGGGGTACTCTGAGGATGCTCTCTGCCTTAATCTTAGTATTTGCAGGCACTTCCTTTTACATAATGATATTCTTCCATATTTCAATGTGGGTGAGATGTGAAAACAACAAAGATTTGTATTACATTTAAGGGATAGTTCACCCCAAAATGAAAATTCTCTTATCATTTACTCAACATCAGGCCCATCCCAGATGTGTATGATTTTCTTCTTCAGAACACAAACAAAGATTTTTAGATGAATATCTAACCTCTGTTGGTCCATACAATGCAAATGAATGGTGACCAGAACAATGAAGATCATTTTTTACTATAAATCTCCACTTTCACATTTTTCTTTTGTTTTTGGCTATTCACGTTCTTCGTGCATATCGCCACCAACTGGGCAGGGAGGAACATTTACAGTAAAACAGGACTTTGATCCGTTTCTCACCCATACCTGTCAAATCACTTCTGAAGACATGGATTAAACCACCGGAGTCGTATGTTTTACTTTTGTGCTGCCTTTATGTGCTTTTTGGAGCTTCAGAGTTCTGGTCACCATTCACTTGCGTTTAATGGACGTACAGAGATGAGATATTCTTCTAAAAAATCTTTCTTTCTGTTCAACAGAAGAAAGTCACACATCTGGGATGGCATGAGGGTGAGTAAATGATTTGAGAATTTTCATTTTGGGGTGAAATTTCTCTTTAAGGTGAAAATAATCTGACATTTTCAGTTTTTGAAATCAGAAAATGTCAAATGTGAACGTAAAAGTGAGACTGCTTAACGCTTAAAACCTCTAAGGCTCTGTGGAGCATATCAACCAATACACCATTTTATTTATTTATTTATTTGCTGGCTTACCTTTAGAAAGAAAGAAAGAGAAAATCTTTTTATGGTTTACCAAATTTATTTTCCCCCTATTTTAATATTTCTCCTATTTTTTTCCATATGCATAAGAAAATAGAAACAACAAAACCCACTTGTGTGTGTGTGTGTGTGTGTGTGTGTGTGTGTTTGTGTGTGTGTGTGTGTGTGTGTGTGTGTGTGTGTGTGTGTGTGTGTGTGTGTGTGTGTGTGTGTGTGTGTGTGTGTGTGTGTGTGTGTGATAGAGAGAGAGAGAGAGAGAGGTTCAAGCAAAACTTGACCCACACACACCCACCCAAAAACACATGCACGTACACACACACACACACACACACACACACACACACACACATGAGTTTTCATAATATTATAAGCTGAATACAAAAACAATGGAAACAATGGGGAAAATGCGCGTGTGTGTGTGTGTGTGTGTGAGTGTGTGTGTGTGTGTGTGTGTGTGTGTGTGTGTGTGTGTGTGTGTGTGTGTGGTAGCGGACAGCACCACGAGGACTCCACTGATCTTTGTGCTGTCCCCTGGTGTGGACCCAACAGCAGCCCTGGTTCAGCTGGCAGAGACATCAGGCATGGGTCAGCACTTTTTTGCCCTCTCGTTGGGTCAGGGCCAGGTGCCCATCGCAACACTCCTGATCAAAGAGGGAGTCATGAATGGTGAAGTGATCTTTCTCTCTTCCCCCTTCTGTTTTTATCATTTTTTTTTCTTCCCATCTGTAACTCAGCTTCCTCTGTTATCACTTAACAATACTTCCTCAAAGCTAGACGAATTTGTCAATCAGATGTGCTTTTTTATTTGAAAGGGCCATATCTAATCTTTTGTTTTACTTTTTTCCTTAAAGTCTACTTATGATGTTAGTCAAGGTTTCTTGCAGCTAAAATATTTATAATTTCATCTATTTTTTCCACCGTATCTGACCTTTAAAATTAAATATGTTGTTTTTGCTACTGTACCTTTAAGGGATGGATGGATGGACAGACGGATGGATGGATGGACAGATAGATAGATCTATCTTATCTTATTATCTCTTGTATTTATATACATTCTGAAAGGGGTGTGTAAACTTATGAGACAAAAGAGGTATGTAAACTTATGCACTCAACTGTACATACAAATGATTGGTTAATCTCTTAACATGTAAAGTAAGTAATAATGCCCCAGCAAGTTGTGTCCATAACCACCTAATGTACAGGCCTGTGTAATACCTCAAATCATGCAGCTTGTTGAGGAGAGATGTGCTTTTACTTTTCTAACAAATCAGACTCACGATTTTAACTTGTTGGTTAATAACACGGGCAAAAAATTCTCAGACATTCTAGGAGGGACCTGAGCCACTAAGTGGTGGGCTTTTTTTGACTTAGGCCAGTAAGCCACCACCCAGCAATGCCCTAGCAATGTGCAGAGAGGAGAATTTATAGTAAAAAAGGACTTAAATATTGAACTATTCCTTTAAACTCTTTTCCTTGTGAGGACCGTTGGCTGGTCTACACAGTGTAAGGTGATGTCCCCAAAGGTAGGTGTTGTCTAATTTAGCTAACTTCTGGAAACTTTAAATTCCACCCTCCCCCCAAAATACAGCAAAGGAAGCCTACACACACACACACACACACACACACACACTTCTCACACTTTGCTCTTTGACATTTGAGGTTTAGTGTGCTGGTAATTGCTGTGGTCTTTGTGTGTGTGATTGTGTGTCTCTGAAGGGGTAAAATGGAATATGAAGCATCTCTATCAGCTGGTGTCTGAGTCTCAGTTCTCGTGCTGATAGTGGCCGCTGCAGTACCGCCAGCTGCACTTCACTCTCTGCTTCTTCCACAGCTGGAGATGAAGAAGATCTTGCAGCTCAGCTGGGACATCATCTACAGCTTCAGTGACTGATTTTGAGGTACTGAAAGAGAAGGAGCTGTAAAAGGTTAAACTCTCATGGCTTACTCATGTTAATTACACCTCTATCTCGCTCTCAGGTGAGTGAGAATCTTCGGAGTCTCTATCTGGATGAGTACAAGGAGATCCCCTGGGACGCTCTCAAGTTTCTCATCGCTTGGATCAACTATGGAGGTCATGTGACTGACGACTGAGACCGGCATCTGCTTACCGCTTACATCAATCACTATTTCTGTCCTGCTGTTATAGATACACCTTTAAGTTCACACACACAGAGTCTCTAATGTACTCTCCATCTGGTCCAAACGCTGTGTAATAACTTTAGTCTTTGTATGTCCACCAATCTTAGTCCTAGTTGTTGAACATTATGAAGAGACTGAGCACCCTCATATGGCCAGAGTGCGTCTGCCTGGTTGCAGAAGCACAAAATAATCACACACACTCACAGGCAGATCTTTAATTGAACAAACATCAGCCCATCACAAACACACGCAACCTTTAATTCCTGACACCTCTCTTCACCCTGCTGTGAGGATCCCCCAGTGTTCTTTTCAGCCAGAAAAATGCTGCCACAGTCCAGATCTTATAAAGAGCAACAGCTCCTCCATGGGGCCGAATGTTGAGTGTCTGCTGTTAAATAGCTGATCTAAATGTGTTCCAGTTCCTCCAAGTCTGCTGGTCTTTCAGGACCCAGCAACACCGCATACGCAGATAGAACCTCCGTTGCTATAACAACCACATCCTATAATTACCCTTCATGGTGACTTGAGTGCACAGGAGTGGCACCTCTAAAGTTTTAGGTAGTAGTAGAAAGGAAATAACATAGATTGGCTGACTTGCAGTGAAAAAGAAATTGGCAGTAATTACCAGATGTATGAAGCTGTAGTTATTTCACATGCACTCAAGATGAACACCAACCAACACATTTTTGTGAATGTGCACAAAATTACCCTGTAGTTTTACATCTTTACAACATCTAATTGCCAGATGAGCTGGTGTAAGCTTGGTCACAGGGACTAAAAACGGTTCAAATAACGAAAACCAGAACAAAGTGATTTTAAATTGTTCCGGAGTGAAAACATTATTTTTAAATGCTGGTAACTGGTTATAACTGGTTAATTTCATTCTGATAATTTTTTCATGAAACCAAAGGCCAAAGGGTTTATCACAGTCAATTTTTGGAACTACACCACTTCGTGTTGCCCGAAAAAAATGAAACGTGTTTTGATCATGAAGGAAATTGCTGCATCACACATTTCTTTGCCTAATTGTCAGTTGTGGGTGTCGCATTCTCAGAATGAAGACCTTTTTAACAACTATGTATAATTACTACATATACATGCACGGCTAATCCAGATACAAGGAAAGCATTATTAGAGGTAAAAAGTACTTTTCTCAGTCTTTCCAAGTCTTTACTGAATTATTGTTAGATATAATGAATTCATACATATTTGATGTTGCCGGGTTTTTATTTAGAAGCAGATCTGTAATTCAAAGTATTCTTAACTGTTAATTAACTGTATGCTTGTTATGATTTCTATGCTGATAAATCCACTAACCAGGAAAAATTTAATTGCTTATTTTTGGTGAGGTAAGTGGCTTATTTTGAGCTTGTTTTTCCAGACCAGGTTGCTTGTTTCTTTTGCGAGATCTGGCAACACTGCAATTTATATTTCACCCAACCCTTAGCTCAGAGTACTGTCATTTTAAAAAGAACGTTATTAACCGTTATTTTATTTTGTTCTAACCTGTTACCATTTGGAAAGGAGGCTGGGGGACTTCTGAACCGGAACGGAAAAAATACCGGTTTTGCTCAGAACAAACCAAAATGAAAAACATTTGTATTTAGTCCCTGCCAAGTCTGGTGCAACTAAATAACATAAAAGTGTAACACAATCATAAACATTCAAAATTTTCTTGCAAATAAACTATTCACACTAAGTCAGATGCAAATAATTAACACAAAATTACACATATTTTTTGTAGCTGAACCATTCCCACTAATTTTTAATGCAAGCTGCTAACAAAATTGTAATGTATTCACAAACTTGCACACATTTTTGGTAGCTAAACCATTCACACTGAGTTTAATGCAACTAGTAAATATTATTCGCAACCATTTACACTTTTTTCCACACCTAAACTATTCACACAGAGTCTGATGCTGAAATTGTTGATGATGAGCTGGCGACAGAGGTGAAGAACTCTATACCAGATGCTGGATAACGGATGGTCAAGGGGCTCTCCTGACACCAACCACAAACTCGGGTATGTCTGCATGCCATTCTTTATTTCACAATTGTAATGTGTATTCACATTGGGGGAATGATTGCAAAGTACTTTCAGAGTGTAGTTGGTAAAAATAAAAAAAATTTCATTTTCAGGTACAACAAATACACACTACTGCTATTTACACTGGCTTTCTCTTTCAACACCATGGATGCTATGAACTCAACAGTGTGTTCTCAGGGAAAATGTGTGTCATGTTTGTGAGCAATTTATTTCTTGGCACTATCCATGTTTCAAGGGATGTGGAGTACATCAGTCTGTTGCCAGCACTGGAGCACCCAGAACTGTTCGGCCAACACCCCAATGCTGACATTGCTAGCCAGATCACAGAGACTCGAACCCTCTTTCAAACACTTCTCTCACTACAGCCGCAGGTCACCAGCACTGGAGCCAGCAGAGAGGACAAGGTGTGTGTGTGTGTGTGTGTGTGTGTGTGTGTGTGTCCAGGTATTCCCTACGTAGGATAGTAAAACCTGACATTTTTGACGTTGTGGGGACAATCAATCGGTCCCCATGAGGAAAAGAGCTTATAAATCATGCTAAATTATGTTTTTTGAAAATGTAAAAATGCAGAAAGCAGGTTTAAGTGGTTTACGAGGACTTTTTTTAGGTTACAAACTGGTATTTACAATGGTATTATGCTATAAATGTGGTTTATGAGGTCATTGCTAGTGTCCCCATAATTCAGATCGCTTAAAAAACATACTAAACGGTGATTTATTGAAAATGTAAAAATGCAGAAAGTTTTTTGTGAGGGTTAGGTTTAGGGGTAGGGTTAGGGGATAGAATCTATAGTTCGTACAGTATAAAAATCATTATGTCTATGGAGAGTCCTCATAATGATAGCTGCACCAACATGTGTGTGTGTGTGTGTGTGTGTGTGTGTGTGTGTGTGTGTGTGTGTGTGTGCGTGCCTGTGAGAGAAAGAGTGTAATAGTTATCTAAGTGATTATGAATATGAACATGCTAACCTCAGTGTAATATATTGTGCTGTGTATGTAGATCTTCTCTCTTACAGCTGGAGAAGGGCATTAAGTGTCTTGTTGTGATGTCCAGCAGTCTAGAGGAGACCTTTCACTGTATCCATGATGCACGTGTGCCTCTTCGCTGGGAGAAGGTAAGGGAAGACATTGTAGGCAGCATCCTAACTGAATGGAAACCCATAGTGACTTATTTGGAATGCTCTACATAGGTTGCAACTGTACATTTGTGTACCACACAAACAGCACTCCTCCTGAAATGCACAGAAGACTCTACATCCAATTGATTCTGAAAGAGCTTGCCGTTAGCATGTCGCTAAACTAGCAGCGTAATACTTTTATAAGCATAAAATTCATAGCACACATTTTAAAAAAGGTAATTTTGAAAGCTGAAATGTGTAACTTTTTCAACGTTAAAATACTTTCTTCTATCCCTGCTTAATATGTAGAGACCGCCATTCATAGGTTGATTTTCCTCAAACACTGTAAACACTGGGTCTCTGGGTGCTATAAAAATAGCTTTTTTGTTTGAGCAACTTTTCAGCCCGATTGGCTCAACCAGTGCCGTGAGTTGGGGGTGGGACTGTGGGATCAACATCAGATAGGAGGAGTATTTGGGAAAGCTGTTTGAAAACAATGTTTATTTTTGCCATTCCATTGGTTGGCGCTAGTGGCACAGAAATTACACACTTCAGCTATAAATAGATTAAACTTTTTATAAACTCATCTGTATTAAAAGATTACGGTTTTTTGTTTTCACTGAGCACATCACAAATCATTCCAGGATTGGCTTCTTTGCAAAGGATACATGTGATACTGCCTTAAAGGGATAGTTCACCAAAAAATCTCTCAACATTTACTCACCCTCATGCAATCCCAGATATCTATGGCTTTGTTTCTTCTGCACAACACAAATTATGATTTTTAGAATAATTTCTCAGCTTTCTAGGTCCATACAATGCAAGTGAATGGGTGCCAAAATGTTGAACCTCCAAAATCCACATAGGGGCAGCATAAAAGTACTCCAGATGACTCTGGTGGTTAAATCCATATCTTCAGATGTTATATGATAGGTGTGGGTGAGAAACAGATCAATATTTAAGTCCTGTTTTACTAAAAATGGTCCTCCCTGCTCAGTCAATTTCCACTTTTACTTTCCCATTCTTCTTCTGGTGTTTTTGATGATTCACATTCTTCATGCATATCGCCCCCTGCTGGGCAGGGAGGAGAATTTATTACAAAAAAAAAAAAAAAAAAATTACTTAAATATTGATCTGGTTTTGAAACTGAGCTTATTACTCACATACACACTCACACACAGGGCTTTATGGCAATTACAACATTGCCCTGTGTGTTAGTGTGTGCATGTGAGTAATAAGCTCTGTTCCAAAACCTAGTGAGCTGCCTGTGTGAGAGTGGGATGTGAGGTCAGAGTTGTGTGTTCAACAGAGAGCAGCAGAAATGTATAAATGAATGCTTGAGAGGGTTGATCTTTGAAGGATGAGGTGAACAGAGCAACATTTAGACCACACACACCATCTCATTTATTATTGACTGAGAGCTGCTAAATTCATGTCAAGAACGCACTGCTCACAGGCCTCTGTCTGTAGGATGCTTTACTAATGCCAGTGTGTGTGTGTTCAGGTCGATAAGGGCAGTCTGCATGTCTCAGTCTTTGTTTGATACTGCATCATTATAAGTAGGTTTACTGATGTAGATTTGTGTGTGTGTGTGTGTGTAGGCTTCTTGGGTCACTGCTAAGGGTAATTGCACTGTAATAAGCTGAATAAACATAGCCATGTTTACTTGAAGATCTTCAGAAAGCGTACAGCCTATTACTGATCCAAACAGCGTCCATCCATCCCTCCACTCCTCCCTTCTCCATCCTTCTGCTTGTCTTTTCCCAAACAAGTAGAGAGCATCCATTAAGGCTTCCTCTCCAGCTGGGTCTCTCCTTCTGTTGTCTGCAGTCCCTTATTACTCTCTCTCTCACTCTCTCTCTCTCTTTCTCCATCCATCACTCTATCTTTAACACTGAAAGCTCAGTTCCTCTCTCTCTCTGTCCAGCGTTATATTTTGGCAGTGACTCTGCTGAGATGTATGATTTTCATTTGGTACTGAATCTTGTAATTTCTCTTTTTCCTCCTATCTCTCCTTCTTTCATGCTCTTTATAACTGTTGGGATGTGAGTGGTGGTGTCAGGCCTCGTATGTTACTTTGACACTGTTGACATAACTCTTCGTAACCTTAAAGGCTATTAAAAGATAACACACTGTTTATTGGATCTGGGGTCCATTTTCCACTTATCTGGGACCTGTTTTGAGGAAGATCCTTGTTCCTAATCTCAAGAAAACATGTCTTGGTTACATTTCACTCTAAAATTAAATAAAAAGTTGCATTTTATTTTGCATGAAGAAAATTATGCCTATTTTTTGGACTATTAGGGTTTTTTGCATTGTAACAATTAAAATTGTAGTAGTCCAAATACTCATTATCAAAATGCATCCACATGTTTACTTTTTTTTTTTTTTTTGCATAATTCAAATTCATTATTCTTAATAAAGATTCTCATTACTATAAAACAAATCAAATTGTAATACAATTATTTTTTTTATTTATTTATCAGCATGATGTATAAAAACTGTACAATTAAAATATATATATATATATATATATATATATAAACACACACACACACACACACACACACACACACACACTGGTGGCCAAAAGTTTGGGATAATGGACAGATTTTGCTCTTATGGAAATAAAATGTTACTTTTATTCACCAAAGTGTCATTCAACTGATCAAAATGTATAGTCAGGACATAACCAATTTCCCACAAAGCTGTGCTAATCTGTCATATCTCCCGGCGGTCTCTTTCTTTTTACCTATACATTTTTTTTTCAACTCATCAATATTTCACGAGTTCACTGGAATATATACACTGGCGGCTAAAAGTTTGGAATAATGTACAGATTTTGCTTTTACGGAAATAAATTAGTACTTTTATTCACCAAAGTGGCATTCAGCTTATCATAATATATAGTCAGGACATTAATAACGTGAAAAATTACTATTACAATTTGAAAAAAATAAATGTTCGGAACTTCTTAAACTACTTCAAAGAGTTCTCATCAAAAAATCCTCCATGTGCAGCAATGACAGCTTTGCAGATCTTTGACATTCTAGCTGTCAGTTTGTCCAGATACTCAGGTGACATTTCACCCCACACTTCCTGTAGCACTTGCCACAGATGTGGCTGTCTTGTCGGGCACTTCTCACGCACCTCACAGTCTAGCTGATCCCACAAAAGCTCCATGGGGTTAAGATCCATAACACTCTTTTCCAATTATCTGTTGTCCAATGTCTGTGTTTCTTTGCCCACTCGAATCTTTTCTTTTTGTTTTTCTGTTTCAAAAGTGGCTTTTTCTTTGCAATTCTTCCCATAAGGTCTGCACCCCCGAGTCTTCTCTTTACTGTTGTACATGAAACTGGTGTTGAGCGGGTAGAATTCAATGAAGCTGTCAGCTGAGGACATGTGAGGCATCTATTTCTCAAACTAGAGATTCTGATGTACTTATCCTCTTGTTTAGTTGTACATCTGGCCTTCCACATCTCTTTCTGTCCTTGTTAGAGCCAGTTGTCCTTTGCCTTTGAAGACTGTGGTGTACACCTTTGTATGAAATCTTCAGTTTTTTGGCAATTTCAAGCATTGTACAGCCTTCATTCCTCAAAACAATGATTGACTGATGAGTCTCTAGAGAAAACTCTAAAAAAAAAAAAACTTTTTTTGCTGCCATTTTTGACCTAATATTGACCTTAAGACATACCAGTCTATTGCATACTGTGGCAACTCAAAAACAAACACAAAGACAATGTTAAGCTTCATTTAACGAACCAAATATCTTTAAACTGTGTTTGATATAATGTGATTTTCTAGTACCAAATTATCAATTTAGCATGATTACTCAAGGATAAGGTGTTGGAGTGATGGCTGCTGGAAATGGGGCCTGTCTAGATATGAACAGAAATTATTATTATTATTATTATTTTTTTTCAAATAGTGATGGTGCTGTTTTTTACATCAGTAATGTCCTGACTATACTTTGTGATCAGTTGAATGCCACTTTGGTGAATTAAAGTACCAATTTCCTTCCCAAACAGCAAAATCTGTACATTATTCCAATCTTTTGGCTGCCAGTGTATATATGTATACTGTATACAGTTTACATTTATTAATCTGGGATAATGTTAATTTATCATAATGCATTAACTAATGTTATCATATTCAACTTGTAATTTAAAAAAATGTTTTCAAGTATATGAAAAAAAAATAATAATAATAATAATATATATATATATATATATACAGGTGCATCTCAATAAATTAGAATGTCGTGGAAAAGTTCATTTATTTCAGTAATTCAACTCAAATTGTGAAACTCGTGTATTAAATAAATTCAATGCACACAGACTTAAGTAGTTTAAGTCTTTGGTTCTTTTAATTGTGATGATTTTGGCTCACATTTAACAAAAACCCACCAATTCACTATCTCAAAAAATTAGAATATGGTGACATGCCAATCAGCTAATCAACTCAAAACACCTGCAAAGGTTTCCTGAGCCTTCAAAATGGTCTCTCAGTTTGGTTCACTAGGCTACACAATCATGGGGAAGACTGCTGATCTGACAGTTGTCCAGAAGACAATCATTGACAGCCTTCACAAGGAGGGTAAGCCACAAACATTCATTGCCAAAGAAGCTGGCTGTTCACAGAGTACTGTATCCAAGCATGTTAACAGAAAGTTGAGTAGAAGGAAAAAGTGTGGAAGAAAAAGATGCATAACCAACCGAGAGAACCGCAGCCTTATGATTGTCAAGCAAAATCGATTCAAGAATTTGGGTGAACTTCACAAGGAATGGACTGAGGCTGGGGTCAAGGCATCAAGAGCCACCACACACAGACGTGTCAAGGAATTTGGCTACAGTTGTCGTATTCCTCTTGTTAAGCCACTCCTGAACCACAGACAACGTCAGAGGCGTCTTACCTGGGCTAAGGAGAAGAAGAACTGGACTGTTGCCCAGTGGTCCAAAGTCCTCTTTTCAGATGAGAGCAAGTTTTGTATTTCATTTGGAAACCAAGGTCCTAGAGTCTGGAGGAGCCCAAGTTGCTTGAAGTCCAGTGTTAAGTTTCCACAGTCTGTGATGATTTGGGGTGCAATGTCATCTGCTGGTGTTGGTCCATTGTGTTTTTTGAAAACCAAAGTCACTGCACCCGTTTACCAAGAAATTGTGGAGCACTTCATGCTTCCTTCTGCTGACCAGCTTTTTAAAGATGCTGATTTTATTTTCCAGCAGGATTTGGCACCTGCCCACACTGCCAAAAGCACCAAAAGTTGGTTAAATGACCATGGTGTTGGTGTGCTTGACTGGCCAGCAAACTCACCAGACCTGAACCCCATAGAGAATCTATGGGGTATTGTCAAGAGGAAAATGAGAAACAAGAGACCAAAAAATGCAGATGAGCTGAAGGCCACTGTCAAAGAAACCTGGGCTTCCATACCACCTCAGCAGTGCCACAAACTGATCACCTCCATGCCACGCCAAATTGAGGCAGTAATTAAAGCAAAAGGAGCCCCTACCAAGTATTGAGTACATATACAGTAAATTAACATACTTTCCAGAAGGCCAACAATTCACTAAAAATGTTTTTTTTTTATTTGGTCTTATGATGTATTCTAATTTTTTGAGATAGTGAATTGGTGGGTTTTTGTTAAATGTGAGCCAAAATCATCACAATTAAAAGAACCAAAGACTTAAACTACTTCAGTCTGTGTGCACTGAATTTATTTAATACACGAGTTTCACAATTTGAGTTGAATTACTGAAATAAATTAACTTTTCCACGACATTCTAATTTATTGAGATGCACCTGTATATATATATATATATATATATATATATATATCCTAGAGTATGGAGCCAGAATGATCTCAAAAATAATATATGTACAAAATACAATTCATAAATGCACAGCACAATTCACATTCTCAACATATGATTCAAATATTTAAAATACAATTCATAAATACACAAGTGAGAGCACAGATATTTCCACGATTGCCCACACAAATACATCTCACTTTAATGAATTCAAAATGTTTTCACAAATATGTATCTATCAAGTTCTTGAATTAATTTGCATCAAAAATTTGTGAACATTGTTACATTTATTCATGGATTGTTGAATCTGCATTTGCAAATTGTCACGTGTGTGGATCACTTTGAATTTGTGTGTGGCTATTTTTGAGACCTTCCTGCCAAGTTGCGATTCACAAATAGTGTTTTTTTTTTTTTTTTTTTGGGAGAAGTCCTTTAGCCAATCACATTGAGCTTTTATTCCACCAATCATTACACATCGTGCTGATCTGACTCGAGATACATAACGTTATGTTGTTTTGCGCAATGTGCCTGCATTAGTGCACAGAAAGGGACATAGATAGTTATTTGTGAAAGGTATGATTTTTCTTGTTTTTCTTGTTTGTGCTATTTGCACTATCTGTCTTTAAAGAAGTATACTCATTCATGAATTTACATCCACACCTTTTAATATATATTCTACAGATAATGTACCTAAAGGTAGCAAACAACAGTCGCTCTGACACCCATTTGGATTGAGGCTGTGAGTGAACATGTGTTTTCACTGAGGTAACAGTATGTATTAAAATAGAAACGTATATATATGCCAACCTTTACTTTTGTCACACAATACTGCTGTTATCGTAATGTTTGATGCTTTGTTTGTAGACTGAGAGGTGATCATGGTGGTGAAAATGTAGAAGTAGCACAGCTAATGTTTTCAGTTTCAGAAATAGCACAAACAAGAAAAATCTTACCTTTCACGAATAACTATTTATTCCCCCAAAGATTATAATGTTGACCTAATAAAACATAACTTCCCTTGAAACATGGATAGTGCCAAGAAATAAATTGCTCACAAACATGACATACATTTTCCCTGAGAACACACTGTTGAGTTCATAGCATCCATGGTGTTGAAAGAGAAAGCCAGTGTAAATAGCAGTAGTGTGTATTTGTTGTACCTGAAAATGAAATATTTTTTTATTTTTACCAGCTACACTCTGAAAGTACTTTGCAATCATTCCCCCAATGTGAATACACATTACAATTGTGAAATAAAGAATGGCATGCAGACATACCCGAGTTTGTGGTTGGTGTCAGGAGAGCCCCTTGACCATCCGTTATCCAGCATCTGGTATAGAGTTCTTCACCTCTGTCGCCAGCTCATCATCAGGAGAGATGCTATACAATGCTCTTACTGACATATTTTTGTCGGCCAACCTCCTAAACAATGTTGCTCAAGAGACTCCCAGTAGTTTGGCAACACATTTCAGGGGCAGCCAAAGTTCAATAAGGTGGGTAAGTGTGTTTTTTGACATTTTAAACCTTGGATCTCTTCCTTTCAATTACTAGTTATTCTAAATGTGGTACCTATGATTTGCTGTCTAAAATAATGTAAATTCAATCCATATAATTTGATAGCAAAAATATTTTTTCATAATTAAAATGTTAAAGGTTGTTTTAATGAAACAAATGAAAATGTTACATTTATTAAACCATGGCAAAGAGGAATTATTCACAGTTTTCACCTGTGATTACTATGACCTTCCTACAAACAATAGAGTTAAAATATGTTTCTCTTCATTTTAAAGATAGCTGCTTCTCTTCAGAAAGTGTGGCTACCGCTCATTAGCATTAGCTTTGCAGCTCTGCAAGTGCCACACTTATTAAAAACAAACCTCATAATATATTATGAGTTATAAAATGACATGATACATACAGTAGAAAGTCTGCTTAACTTACTCGTGGAGTGTGGTCTTCTGCAATGCTGAAAATGTCCCTCTCTGTGCACTAATGCAGGCACATTGCGCAAAACAAGGTTATTAGAATGTACTTCTGTAAGCGAGAGGAAACAACCCCATACATGGAGGATTGAGAAAGTTTGAGGTAAAGGGTGTAACCAACCTTGTGTGACAAGATCCATATAAACCCCTTTCTTGCTTTTAATAAATCGAAGAACAGCTTGTGACATTCTGTGTCCGTATATTCCTTCCCACCGGTGAATTCATCTTCTGATCGAAGAGTGACTGCGAGGAAGGCAGAATAAAGCATCCGAATCGTATTTTACTAACAGTCATGTATCTCAAGTCGGATCAGCACGGCATGTTATGATTGGTGGATAAAAAGCTCAACGTGATTGGCTAAAGAGAACTTCTCCCAAAAAAAACAAAAAATGCTTTTTGTGAATCGCAACCTGGCAGGAAGGTCTCAAAAATAGCCACACACAAATCCAAAGCGATCCACACGTGACGATTTGCAAATGCAAATTCAACAATCCATGAATAAATGTAACAACATTCACAACTTTTTGATTCAAATTAATTCAAGAACTTAATACATATTTGTGAAAACATTTTGAATTTCTTAAAGTGAGATGTATTTGTGTGGGCAATCTGGGAAATATCTGTGCTCTCACTTGTGTATTTACAGTTGTGCTCAAAAGTGCATACCCTTGGAGAATTGGTAATATATGTACCATTTTTAAAGAAAACATGAGTGAGCAGGCAAAACACATTTCTTTTATTTCTTATGGGATTCATATTCAACTGTAGGTTATAACAGAATGGCACAATCATACAACAAAACATGGCAACAAAGAAAAAAATGAAATGACCCCTGTTCAAAAGTCTGCATACCCTTAGTTCTTAATACTGTGTATTGCCCCCTTTAGCATCAATGACAGCGTGCAGTCTTTTGTAATAGTTGTCTATGAGGCCCCAAATTCTTGCAGGTGGTATAGCTGCCCATTTGTCTTGGCAAAATGCCTCCAGGTCACGCAGAGTCTTTGGTCGTCTTGCATGAACCGCACATTTGAGATCTCCCCAGAGTGGCTCGATGATATTAAGGTCAGGAGACTGTGATGGCCACTCCAGAACCTTCACCTTTTTCTGCTGTAACCACTAGAGGGTCAACTTGTGCTTAGGGTCATTGTCGTGCTGGAAAGTTCAAGAGCGTCCCATGCGCAGCTTTTGTGCAGAAGAATGCAAATTGTCTGCCAGTATTTTCTGATAACATGCTGCATTCATCTTGCCATCAATTTTCACAAGATTCCCCGTGCCTTTAGAGCTCACACACCCCCAAAACATCAGTGAGCCACCACCACGCTTCACAGTGGGGATGGTATTCTTTTCACTATAGGCCTTGTTGACCCCTCTCCAAACATAGCGCTTATGGTTGTGACCATAAAGCTCTATTTTGGTCTCGTCACTCCAAATTACAGTGTGCCAGAAGCTGTGAGGCATGTCAAGATGTTGTCGGGCATATTGTGGCATTGGCGCAGTAAAGGCTTCTTTCTGGCAACTCGACCATGCAGCTCATTTTTGTTCAAGTATCGTTGTATTGTGCTCCTTGAAACAACCACACCGTCTTTTTGCAGAGCAGCCTGTATTTCTCCTGAGGTTACCTGTGGGTTTTTCTTTGTATCCCGAACAATTCTTCTGGCAGTTGTGGCTGAAATCTTTCTTGGTCTACCTGACCTTGGCTTGGTATCAAGAGATTCCAGAATTTTCCACTTCTTAATAAGTGATTGAACAGTACTGACTGGCATTTTCAAGGCTTTGGATATCTTTTTATATCCTTTTCCATCTTTATAAAGTTCCATTACCTTGTTACGCATATATATATATATAATTTTTGAGATCATAATGTCACAGGTGCTCCAGAAAGGGTGCAAAATGCATGAAAAGCAGTAGTAGATATGTCCCAATAATGAAAACATGAATCCACATCCAGACATTTATGTGGAATTTCAATATTAAAAAGTCTTTATTAGAGGGGCTACATCTTTAAAAAGTAGCAGCGTTTCATCAGGGTGTCAAACAATGGAAAACAGGAAGTGGCTTAATAGCCTCATCTGTGTCTACAGGTGCTCTGCTGTTGGTGCTGGCCACTAGAGGCCTTAGATTATATAACACCAATAATCAAAAAACAAATCAAACATTTAAGCGTACTAACACTGCAATATAAAGAGAGCAATATATAAAGAGAGTACTATTTGTACAAAGAGAGAGAGAGGAAAAAACAAAAACAAAAAATGCATACACATGGGATCAAGCACAGATTTACATTTGCAAAAAAAGTCAGACCTAAATATATACAAAAAAAAAACTGAATAAATACGTACAGTCCATGATTATAAAATAGAGAAAAATCAATGTCCTCATTAAGTCCAGGATACAAAAGGGCCTTTAATGTATCCAATTTCGTGGTAAAATATATGTTGAAAATAATATTAACCAGGTTTAGTAAGTGCTGAAAAAGTATCGCACATTGCTAGTTCATGTTAACTAATAGAGTTAACTAATGTTATAACCTTATTTTAAAGTGTTTTTATATTACAGCATTTTGATACAGGGGCGTTTAATGTCATGAAAAGAATGTCATAATACAAAAAATAATTTAGTGGTCAAAAAGAAATTGCCTTTATTTTTTTAACAAAATATTGTTGCAAGTTTCATTTGGTTAAAACATTTTAAAAATATGATTATGTCTCTGGATGTTCCCATGTTTGAAATATGCTGATGGGAAGGCCGATTTTGGCTGATTCTGGGGGAAAGAGGAAAAGGGAGAGTAATACACACTTATTCGTAGCTGAAAGAATCTGCAAATTATTTAAACTACAGTTGAAGTCAGAAGTTTACATACACTTAGGTTGAAGTCATTAAAACTCATTTTTTACAACTCAAATTTCATATTAGCAAACTATAGTTTTGGCAAGTCATTTAGGACATCTTCTCTGTGCATGACTAGGGATGTGCGCTACGACTAGTTTGACTGTCATTTAAACAGAAGTTTTTTAACCGACTAGTCGACTAGTCTAAAGAGAAACCAACCTTCAGAAAACAGTTTAAAAAACGTTTTTATGCGACCCATTTAAAATACTTAATCTATTCCAAATCCGATGCTAAATTCTACTGAAAAGGGGCATTTATTTGCGACGTGCTCGCCTTGAATTATGATCATTGTACATTAAATACAGAACATGACACGCATTCACTGTTGCGATGTTAGCGAATATTTAATAGACATATTTATTGAAAACAACTGAATGAATAGTGCAGGATCAATGGAACAACCATTAAAAGTCTGTTCTAAACGGAATTAACCAAGTTAAAGTTACTTAACATATTAAAACAGTCAGGACATTGTTGAAAATAATTAACAGGTAGACTAAGCCAAATCTATGAGAGAGAAAACAAATGCGCTGAAAAGTCACACATATTTCACGACATGCAGTCGTGCATTAGCCATTGATCTAATATGACAGCTGTTCGGTAAAGAACGTCAACCAATAACAGTTACGATGTAAAAAATAAATAACAAAAGTAGCTATAGGATGGAAAAAATAGGCCTGTGATGTAGCCTACAATAAACCTAATGTATTCGAAACATGAGGTGCACACAGAATAAAATATAGTTTAACATGTTAAGCAGTCGACACCTCTTTGAAAATAGCCTTCTTAATCAGCAGATTAAAAAAATGACATACCTAGTCTAAAATAGTTATTTCTAGGCTACTTACTCAAAAGCATACATTTTTGATGAGTAAAATTAACACTTCGACATGGTCCGGTGAAAGACGGGACTTGACTCACCTGAGGCGGCTATCCTGTGCTTGAAAAACCCGGCTTGGCGGAAAAATAACATCCAAGCATGCACAGATGTAAAGAAGACTAAAATGTGAAAACATCCATAGGGACTTTCAAACATTTGGAAAGCCGATTCCCGCACCACCGAAGTGATTTCATTACTACTTTGCCGAGTTTGCTTGTCTACGCGCCGCGAGTGAGAGAGGGAAGAAGCACGCGCAGCCTGAGGTGAAATAATATTTGTATTATTAATTCTATTTCAAATATGTAACATTAATATGACAGTAATTTAAGTGCAGCCTCTGTAAAAATATAAAGCCAAAGGCAAATGTGTAAAAATTACTATCAGTTTAATGGGGGGAAATATTAACCGACTAGTAATTCCAGTGTCCACTAGCAGTCTCGCACATCCCTATGCATGACACGAGTAATTTTTCCAGCAATTGTTTAAAGACAGATTGTTTCACTTTTAATGGACTATATCACAATTCCAGTGGGTCAGAAGTTTAAATACACTAAGTTAACTGTGCCTTTAAGCAGCTTGGAAAATTCCAGAAAATTATGTCAAGCCTTTAGACAATTAGCCAATTAGTGTACTGAATTGGAGGTGTACCTGTGGATGTATTCTAAGGCTGATCTTCAAACTCAGTGCCTCTTTGTTTGACATCATGGGAAAATCAAAAGAAATCAGCCAAGACCTCAGAAAAAAAAATTGTGGACCTCCACAAGTCTGGTTCAAACATGGGAGCAATTTCCAAACACCTGAAGGTACCACGTTCATCTGTACAAATAAAAGTACGCAAGTATAAACACCATGGGACCACGCAGCTATCATACCGCTCAGGAAGGAGACGCATTCTGTCTTCTAGAGATGAACGTAGTTTGGTGCAAAAAGTGCAAATCACTCCCAGAACAACAGCAAAGGTCCTTGTGAAGATGCTGGTGGAAACAGGTAGATGAGTATCTATATCCACACTAAAACGAGTCCTATATCGACATAACCTGAAAGGCTGCTCAGCAAGGAAGAAGCCACTGCTCCAAAACTGCCATAAAAAAGCCAGACTACAGTTTGCACGTGCACATGGCGACAAAAATCTTACTTTTTGGATAAATGTCCTCTGGTCTAATGAAACAAATATTGAACTGTTTGGCCATAATGACCATCGTTATGTTTGGAGAAAAAAGGGTGAGGCTTGCAAGCTGAAGAACACCATCCCAACCGTGAAGCATGGGGGTGGCAGCATCATGTTGTGGGGGTGCTTCACTGCAGGAGGGACTGGTGCACTTCACAAAATAGATGGCATCATGAGGAAGGAAATTTATGTGTATATATTGAAGCAACATCTCAAGACATCAGCCAGGAAGTTAAAGCTTGGTCGCAAAAGGGGCTTCCAAATGGACATTGACCCCAAGCATACCTCCAAAGTTGTGGCAAAATGGCTTAAGGACAACAAAGTCTAGGTATTGGAGTGGCCATCACAAAGCCCTGACCTCAATCCGATAGAACATATGTGGGCAGATCTGAAAATGCATGTGCGAGCAAGGAGGCCTAGAAACCTGACTCAGTTACACCAGTTCTGTCAGGAGGAATGGGCCAAAATTCCAGCAACTTATTGTGAGAAGCTTGTGGAAGGCTACCCATAATATTTGACCCAAGTTAAACAATTTAAAGGCAATGCTACCAAATACTAACAAAGTGTATGTAAACTTCTGACCCACTGGGAATGTGATGAAAGAAATAAAAGCTGAAATAAATAATTCTCTCTACTATTATTCTGATATTTCACATTCTTAAAATAAAGTAGTGATCCTAACTGACCTAAGACAGGGAATATTTTCTACAATTAAATGTCAGGAATTGTGAAAAACTGAGTTTAAATGTGTTTGGCTATGGTGTATGTAAACTTCTGACTTCAAATGTATTTAATAAATGCACGAACATGAATATGAACAATGGATATGTCGAATTTTGTGACTGACTAGGGGTTCCGTTTCTGCAGAAGTCCGTGGAGCTTTCTGTGGAGTTCTGTAGGTCCTGGTGATGGGGGTGTTTGACAGTTGACAAAGATAAGAAAGTTAAATGGTGGGAAATTAAAAGTTTGGGAACTCTTGCCCTTGACTGCCTTTAGATTGAAAAAGCAGCAGATACTCCATCTAAACCTTCCCTCATCATCATTTATATTGCTCCATGATGCCCCAGTTTCGAAGAGTAATATCTACAGCATTTATTCTGCCAGGACATATCTGAAAAAACATTCTCATTTTCATGCCAGCAAGAGCCTAAATGCATAAAGGTCTTTCTTTTTTTTTTTTTTTTTTTTTGGCACAGCATGAAATGAAACTAATCATGAGTATTTCCCTGTGTTTGAAAAAACGTTTGATTTTTATTTTATTTTTTCATCTTTGTTTTTGGAAGACCAAAATAATACTGAGTGGTGAATCGTTTCCTCTGTCCAAAAAAATCGAGAAAACATTGCACCACACCGTTTTGCACTGAATGTTTTATGTTAGTTTAATTGCACAGTTTGAGCAGGTTATGTACGATTTGTTTAAATGTCTTTCAAGTCCAACTGTAATCTAATATACTGCGGTTCAGTCACCCAAGATATTCAAGACAGACAGTAAAGCATCTCATCCAGACACACAGAAACTCTTCCTTTGTGTCCTGTGTCTATGGCCTTGGGTGGCAGTTCTCATAAACCAGCTGAACTCTGAATTACACAATGAAAGGCCTTATTGTTACCACAGATAGATGTCAGTAAATTGTTTTGTTAAATTTGACGTTGATATTTTGCCCTTTTACAAGATTTCATTCATCTGGTGTTAAATTCCTGTACAAAATTGTTTTCGTCTCTCATTAATTAGTAAAAACGCATATTGTTAGTGAGACTTTGTCTCTCAACTTAAATTCACTCTCAGGCATACCCGTCTTTGAAGCCCTTGGCATCTTGGACACAGGACCTGTGCCAGCACGTGGAGCGTTTTGCATGCTGGGCTGAGACGGCTCGCCCTCCTGTTCTTTTCTGGCTGTCTGGGTTTACCTTCTCCATGGGCTTCTTCACCGCTGTACTACAGAGCTCTGCATGCCAGCACAACGTGAGACACACACCCTCAGTTACACATCATGAGGCTCATACATATTCACACATTCTCAACAGAGCACACTTTTAGAGCAACAAACACATGTGGGGAAGACTCTGTAGCATCTTCTTATACTTATAAACGCTACAGACTCTGGAGAGTTTTCAAAGATAACTTTCCGAGCCAGTGCAGCTTGGCTGGATTATCCATGAATTATCCATCCATATAGGTTTAATCGGTCTAACAACTCACTCACTCAGACAGACACTGAAGAGCAAGTCACTACTTTCGTCATGTCCAACTTGAAATGAACCAAGTGAACTGTTACTGTGTTCTTTGAGACTTAAAGGAATATTCTGGGTTCAGTACAAGTTAAGCTCAATCGACAGCATTTGTGGCATAATGCTGATTGTCACAAAAATTAATTTAGACTTGACCCTCTTTTTCTTTAAAAAAAAACAAAAAAAAAACTGGGTTACAGTGAGGCACTTACAATGGAAGTGGGGACCAATTTTTGGAGGGCTTAAAGGCAGAAATGTGAAGCTTATAATTTTAAATTGTAATTTTTACAGTCATTTAGGGTTTTAGGGTTTGTTGACATTACAACATGGCAACGACGTTGTAAATTGGCTATAACTTTGCACAGAGAAGGTTAATAAGCTATTTGATCACTAAAATCATGTTAATACACATATTGTTCACTACTTGTGGCTATACTTTTTTTAAAGAAAAGGAGGGATGAGTCAAAAAATGTTTTTGTGGTAATCAATATTATGCCACAAATGCTGTTGATTGAGCTTAACTTGTACTGAACCCAGAATATTCCTTTGAAGATACATATTCGGAAAAGAGTTTTGTAATAAATGGTACTTAAAGGGATAGTTCACCTAAAAATGAAAATTATCTCATCATTTACACGCCCTCATGCCATCCCAAATGTGTATGACTTTCTTTCTTCTGCAGAACTCAAATTAAGATTTTTAGAAGAGTATTTCTGCTCTGTTGTTCCTCACAATGCATGTGAATGGGTGCCAAAATTGTGATGCTACAAAAAGCACATTGAGGCAGCATAAAAGTAATCCATAAGACTCCAGTGTTTTAATCCATATTTTCAGATGTGATATGATAGGTGTGGGTGAGAAACAGATCAATATTTAAGACCTTTTTTGCTTGAAATTCTTCTCCCTGCCAGCAGGTGACAATATGCATGAAGAATGCGAATCACCAAAAACACAAGAAGAAGAATGTGAAAGCGATCTGTTTCTCATCCACACCTATCATATCTTTTCTGAAGACTGATTTAACCACTGGAGTCTTATGGATTACTTTTATGCTGACTGATGTGATTTTTGGTGCTTCAAAATTTTGGCACCCGTTCACTTACACTGTATGGACCAATAGAGCTGAGATATTCTTCTAAAAATCTTAATTTGATTTCAGCAGAAGAAAGAAAGTCATACACATCTGGGATGGCATACAGGTGAGTAAATGATGAGAGAATTATTAAGTACTGTACATGTTTATCAAAACATGTAACCAAAAACAGTATTGTTTTTGTTTAGTATTTTTGTTTAGTACTATTTGGACCAGTTACTAAGGGGGAAGGGGATGCTCCCTAAAGAGTACATACTTAAAAAATTGTTTATGGAGAGGAACTGGGAATGTTATGTGGAACTGTAATTCCTATCCCTTTTCATGTGTATTAGCAGTTGTATTTTCATTATAAATCTGTGTTTAGTTTTACAGCTGTCACATGGGCTTCAGTTACATTTCTTTCTTTCTGTCTCTGTTGGAGGTAAGAAAGCAGATAAAATGTCATTGTCATTACAGTAACACTGTAACACATTGTAACAAGCACTGTAAGACCTTTCTGAGACACACTCTGCAGGGTCTCGCTCAAACACACTCTGTCTCACATACACACACTTTGCAGAAATGCATTTACACACACGCGCGCACACACACACACACACAGTCTGCAGGGAATGCAGCCCAATCTTGCTCCATTACCTCTCTAATGCCCCAGAGTTTATGTTTATTCCCTAATCCTTTTGGGATCTGCAAACAGCAAAATAACACCCTGAACTGCTCAGTGTCTTCAAGAGCCAAGAAGCAAAATGAGCTTCATGAGATGATCAAAAAAAACACCTACACCTTGAATAGTCAATTCTGCAGTAAAATAAATAACTGACAGAAAGCAGCACACATACCGACAGGTGGCCCAATAAGAACAGAGGATCCACTCAAAATGCTGTAAAGGTTTGCGTGTAGAAAGTATTTTAAAAGCTGCCAAATCCCTGTTGACCAACCAGTGTTCCTGAATCCTGAAAGCAGTGTTGTGTTTGCTGTGCAGGTATCTGTAGACACTCTTTCCTGGGAGTTCACTGTCAGCACTGTGGATGACAAAAATCTGCTTTTCCTCCCAAGGTGAGTAACTGCTGCCATCCCCTGTCCATTAGGAGCTGATGCACCTGACATTTGCATCTCTCTCTCTCTCTCTCTCTCTCTCTCTCTCTCTCTCTCTCTCTCTCTTTCTCTCTATGTTGCATGCTGGGAGTTGGTGAGAGTGGTGGTGGTGGTGAGAGCTGCTGCTTGAGTGGTGAGAGTTTCTAAATCTTGCTTTTTCCTATTTACTTTTTCTTTTCTTTCCAGAAAATACATGGTTTAGAAAGCAAATTGTAAAATAGTTATATATTGGTGATTGTGTGGCAGAATGGCGTCTCTTGATGAGACGCCGCCATTATCACTCCGTAATGGTTTCAGGTGTGTTGCTGAGGATAATGCCACAGTGGAGGATGTGTTAATTGCAGTTGGGGATCAGATTGGTATTGAGAACATTGTATCTGCATCACGCATGAATCAGGCTGTCGTTGTTTTTTTGAAAGAACAAAATTTAGTTAATCGTTTAATAGTAAATGGCCTTACTGTTAAAGATGCTTTTGTGCAACTTTCTCCGCTGTATACATCGACAACGAAGGTAACAATTTCAAATATCCCACCTTTCGTATTCAATGACGTTTTGCAACTTGAGTTAGCTCGTTTTGGAAAAGTTGTTAGTCCCTTTAAAACTGTTCCGCTTGGATGTAAACATCCGGCTCTGAAGCATGTTGCGTATTTTAGACGGTTTGTTTACATGGTGCTAGAATTGCCTGAGAATACACTGGATATTAATTTTCGTGTGAAACATGAGGGAAGATTATATATGGTGTATGCAACTACTGGCAGCATAAGATGTTTCGAGTGTGGAGACATGGGACACAAGCGTCTTACGTGTCCACATAAGAAAATAGGTGCAGAAAACGCAGTAGGATGAGAGAATGATGTCGCAAATAATAGCGTTGATCTGGTTGATGCGGCCCAAGATGAGGTTGTTCCACTTGTTGAGGTGAGTGATGATAATTCAGATGCTGTGTTACCGGCTGTTGACACTGCAAATGATGATGCTGTAGCTAATGTGGCCCCAAAGATTAGTGTAACTGATTTAGTTTCTGATGTTAATACTGATGAAGAAGTAGCTAGTACTAGTGGTACTAAACAGTTGGAAAGTGCAAATGATGGAACTGAAGAAAAATCGTATTCAGGCGTCTTGAATAATGAGGAAATGGATGTGGAGGAGGAGCAGTCTGATGATACAGAGTCACAAGTTTCTATGTGTGAAAATGATGGTAATTCACAGGGAGTTGTATTTAACACATCTCAGGCAGTTTTTTCAGGAGGTTTCAACAAAGATTCTTTGTATAGTCTGGAACAAATCAATAGTTTTCTGGATGAAACGTATGGTAAACAAATGAACAAATGACTTCTCTGATATAGACAAATTTGTTCAATCTGTTATTTTTTATCAGAGGACTGTTGGAGTTGAGGAACTTAGTGAGAAGAAGCGTTTTCGGCTGAAAAAGCATCTTACCACTATGAGAAAAAGTAAAGCAATGAATAGGAGAAAGAGCAAATCAAAGGATCGCAAATAATCATGCATTACACTGTGTCTTTTCTTTGCTTTCCTATCATGCTTTATTCATTATTTCCCATCTTAATTTTGTGTATGGATGTTTTGAGGATAGGCTCTTTAAATATTAATGGTGGGAGGGATAGTGTAAAGCGTGCTATAGTCTATGAAACAATTGAACAAAAAAAGCTTGATATTGTCTTTCTCCAAGAAGCTCATAGTGATTTAATGAATGAAGCTGAGTGGAATTTGTGGTGGAAAGGACATAAAATACTTAGTCATGGTACAAATTTAAGTAGAGGGGTGGGCATCTTTTTCTCTTCAACCATAAGGGTGGATATTATAAGTACAGAGGAACCAGTGAAGGGTCGTTTGTTGGTAGTTAAAGCTCAAATTCAAGGAGTGCTTGTTTTCCTGATAAATATTTGTGCACCAACAGTAGGACAGGAAGGCCTACATTTTTAAATATACTTAATGAGAGTCTTAAAAAGTGTTCTAATGAAGGATGTGTTGTCATTGGTGGAGACTGGAACTGCACTATAAATTTTACTATAGACCGTAATACTGAGGAACCTCATATACAGTCCTCAAGTGCATTGTCAAAACTCATAAAAGATTTCCAGCTTTTGGATATGTGGAGAATTAAACACCCTAATTATAGACAGTATACATGGATTAAGGCTTTTAATAATAGAGTTAGTGCTGCCCGATTAGATTTTATGTGTCAAAATATTTTAATAGTAGAGTAGAATGTTGCATTTGTCCTGTAGGTTTTTCTGATCATCATTTAATTATTATGACAATGACCATGTCAAATGTACCTAGAAAATCGGTTTACTGGCATTTTAATGTTAAATTGCTGCAGGATGCTGCTTTTTGTGATAATTTTGTTTTCTTTTGGGAAAATTGGAAAAAGAAAAGTTCTTTTGAAAACTTGAAACAGTGGTGGGATGTAGGCAAGACTCAAATAAAAAAAAAATTGTCAGCAGTATACAGCCAACTGTAGTAGTAGAATAAAGAATGTGAATCACTTGAAAAGCAAATTAATTCAATGGAATTGCAGTTGGTTGATGCACATAATTCTGTATTGTACAATGATTTACAAAAGACAAAGAGAGAGCTAAGTCTGGTCCTAAATGAGAAAGTAAAGGGAGCTTTGATAAGGTCCTGTTTCATGTCTTTAGCAGAAATGGATGCCCCAACTTCTTTTTTTTTTTTTTTAACCTGGAATATAAAGTGGCTCAACAAAAACAAATGCCTTGTCTTAAACTTCCTGATGGGAGGATAACGTCTAAGACTATAGAAATGAGAAACCATGCTGTGGATTTTTATTCAAGTCTTTATGCTGCAGAAAACTGTGAAAATGATGACTGTATGACACAGCTTCTTCAGGGTCTTCCTCAGCTGGACTCTGATTCTAAAACTGTCTTGGATGCTAGTATAAAATTTAAGGAAATTACTGCTGCTGTAGGACAACTCAGTTCAGGACAATCCCCTGGAATAGATGGATTGCCAGCAGACTTTTATAAAAGGTTTTGGAACTGCATTGGACACGATTATTTTGATGTATATTCTTACAACAGAATATACATTTTTTTTTTTTTTTTCAAAATGTCTGGCAAATAGATTAAAAAATTACTTGGGTTTGGTTGTACACAAGGATCAATCATATTGCATTCCAAAGAGGTCTATTATGGATAATTTGTTTTTAGTGCGAGACATTGTAGATATTTGTAATGGTTTCAATGTGAATGTTGGATTAATTGCCCTGGATCAAGAGAAGGCTTTTGATCGTGTTGACCACAATTATCTTTTTAATGTATTGAAGGTTTTTGGTTTTGGTGAAAGGTTTTTAAATTTGATACAGTTATTATATAACGGTGCATCATGTATGGTTAAGGTAGGGGGCGCTTTGAGTCGGCCAGTTTCTATTCTAAGGGGTATTAGGCAAGGCTGTCCATTGTCTGGTCAACTATATAGTTTAGGAATTGACCTGCTGCTTTTTAAACTTCGAGAAAGATTGTCAGGTTTTAATGTGCCTGGTTTTTCTTTAGACTCAAGAATTTCTCTTTCTGCTTATGCTGATGATATCACAGTTTTTGTAAATCACACTGAGGATATTAAGTGTTTATCTGACGTACTTAGTCTATATGAGAAAGCTTCATCAGCTAAAGTGAACTGGGCTAAAAGTGAAGCTTACTGGGCCGGTAAAGGGGAGTTTGATAGTCTCCCAAAGTTACCTGGGGACCTTAAGTGGGGTAGAGAGGGACTTAAATTGTTGGGAGTTTTTTTGGGGTCAAATGATTTTCAAAAGCTAAATTGGGAGGGTATAGTGGAGAAAGTGTGCAGCAAGTTGTCTAAATGGAAATGGTTGCTACCTCAGTTGTCCTATAGAGGAAGGATTTTAGTGACCAATAATTTGGTTGCTTCTACTCTGTAGCATAAAATAACTGTGTTACAGCCACCTGCTGGACTTATTGAGGAAATTCAAAGGAAACGTATGAATTTTTTTTGGTCTGGACAACACTGGATTCGTGCTGCTGCTTTATACCTTCCTGTTCAAGAGGGAGGTCAAGGATTGATAGACATCAGATCCAGAATTATGGCTTTCCGTTTAAAAGCAGCTCAGAGACTGTTGTATCACACGGATGTATCATGGCTAAAGACAGCTTCTGCTCTTCTCAGGCGGGTCAGAAGTATGGGACAAACATTTGTTCTTAATGGAGCTCCAGAATGATGATCGTGCGAATCTTACATCCTTCTATAAGTCAGTTCTGGAGGCATGGAAGGTGTTTACCATTTCACGTTCATCAGATACACATGCTGGATTATGGCTTTTTGAAGAGCCACTTTTTCTACCTTCAAGATTTATGTCTGGTCCCAGTCTGCGTGCATGTTTAACTGCTGCTGGATGCACAAAGTTGGGACATATTTTGACTATAAGCTCAGAGGAATTGAGTAAAAGGACTGGGGTGAGATCTTTGCAGCTGCTGAAACAAGATACTACTGAAATATTTATGTCTTTGCATGTGGATCATAAGACTTTGACAAATGATTCAGTAGCAACTGATCAATGGAGAAAGGGGGTTCCTTATGTTTTCCCCTCTCTTTATGTAACTATTGCTGTGGGAGAATGGCAAGATGACGGGAAGTGTCTTTTGTCTTTTAAAACCCCTCAGCTTGGAGTTTTTGAGGAAGTATGGAAAAAAGCCCTCTATATTTCCTGTGTGAAGGCATCTAATGTTAATCTTTTGAGTGGACTTCCTTCAACAAAATGGACTGATTTTTTTGGAACTGTTTCTTCCCCTAGAGGCTGCTGGCAGTCCTTATACAAATGCCCAATTGATAAAACAACGGGCGACCCTCAGTGGAGGATTGTACATGGGGCGATAGCCACAAACAGATACGTGGTGCACATTGATCCTTCTGTAGGGGAGGGTTATCCCTTCTGTACAGACGTTGAAACGGTTTTTCATTTATTTGTACAGTGTGTTCGGTTAAATGATTTGTTTTCATTTTTATCTCAATGGTTTATTGAAATTGGTGAAGCTTTCTCTTTTGAAATGTTTATATATGGTCCAAAGTATACAGAAAAAAGAAAAAGTCAGTTGATTTTATTTAATTTTTTGTCTGGTACAGCAAAACTTGCTATTTGGAAATCTAGAAAAAATAAGTTGTCAGGACAGGGTTCTCTGGATGTGTTGAAGATCTTCAATGGTTTGGTGGAGGCCCGGCTTAGAATAGAGCATGCCTATTATAAAATGGCTAAATGTGTAGAGTTTTTCATGTACATTTGGGGGATAAATGAGGTCCTTTGTACAGTAGATGATGATGATGATTTAATGCTTGCTTTTTAAAATGTTTTCTTGTTTTTATTTATTAATAGTATTTTTTTTGTTTTTGTTTTTTTTTTTGTGAGCTTGTAATATTATTGTGAACACCTTATTGTTTTAATAAAGGTGTATTTAAAAAAATCTCTCTCTCTCTCTCTCTCTCTCTCTCTCTCTCTCTCTTTGTCTGTCTGTCTGTCTGTCTGTCTGACTGACTGTCTGTGTCGCCGCTGCCTCGTGTGGTGTGTCATCACTGCTAAAACAGCCCATGTCCTGACTCAGTGTCTTTAGCTCTCTTTACCAGGGACAATTCAAGGATTTAAATCTTAGGGGGCCACAGTGCCCAAAGACACTATAAGATGTGCACATTTAATGTATTTCACTATGTTGTATTCAGGATAGCCAGCTAATTTTCATTCTAAATATGATCATAAACACATATAAAGTGATAAAAAAAAAAAAAAAAACAACTGAAACCGCTGAAAGAACCATTGAAATAATATATATATATATATTTTTTTTTATTATAGCAATTTTAAACTAACCCTAACCAATTGTGATCTAAAATAAAAATGAGTTACACAAAACAGACCTCCTTACCCTTAAACAACACCTAAACCTAGCTGATAGTGTCCAAAAGCAAAAAGAGAAAGGAAAAGCACATTTTCTTGTCGCTTCTATGACACTCTGGTCTCACGTGTCAGTTTGTGTGCTTGACTGGTCTCAAATTGCCTTCCTCCAAGTCCAAATCCAACTATCAGGTGAGCTACTGCACAAGCTAATCATGTTGGAATAAGTGTGTAAATGTAGGAGTCTGTAATACAAGCGTTAAAATGTATCGTTTTTCAAATTATGCATTATAGTAAAAGTGTTTCTATATCATAACATAGCAGTGTGTGAGTAACAGAGCACAAAATAAGTGTTTATAAAGTCATAATCAGCCATTGTACTCGTGATATGTGTGAAAGTTAATAAAATGCACAGTTGTTGTAGCGCCTCTGGTGTTCATTTCACCAGGAAACTGCGGTGAAATGTTGAACGCGGCACGTAAAAGCAGAGTTAGTACAAGGTGCTTGAAGTGCTTGAAGTCCCAGATGTGTATTGAAGTACTTGAATTTGGCTATTTCAAATGTAAGTCCTGGAAAACCCTTGAAAATAGCCATTTTTACCAAGAGGTGCTTAAAAAGTTCTTTAATTCTAGAAAATCATAAAATATATTGCTTAAATCGTTTAATAAATGAAACGTATTTATTTATTTTCATAAAAACATGACGACAGACCACTGCTGAAGCAGGCAGCGAGCGCATAGTCGGCGCTGTCACGTGACACCTGTTACTTTTGGCAGCACTGTTCAGAATGGGCCAATCACGATCAATTGTTACTGGAGGATTTAAAAAATATATTTTATAGATACTGCTGTGGTGGATTTAACAAATATGAATCCTTGCAACTATCATTTTTAATTAAAAATTAGTCTCTAGAGTGAATAAATTAGATGAGATGTAAAATGTTCTGAGATTTGAATGTAGATCAATGGAGGGTTCAGTTTTTTGAGCCATCTAGCGCCCCCTTGTGTAAAGACAGCTTTGTGTCTCACAAAATAGGTTATTTCTGACAACATTTGGGTCAATATCAAAATATTAAAAGGTATCATTCTATAACCTAACCTTTAATGATATGAAATGGCTTGACTCTCTTTTGCTAATTTTTTTTAGAAAAACTATTTGAAATTGTCTATTGCCAGAAAAAAATCCTTGTCCCCTTCTTCTGGTACACCACTTCTATGAAATGTAAAGTTATTTATTTTGTACTTATTTTTAATACAAGCATTAGTGCAGGGCCGAACAAGTGTACAAAAATGCAAAACAAAATTATTATTAATAATTTAAATAATTTAAAAAGAATGTTTGTCCCTTGATTTCATGGCATTATCAATTATTATCAATGTTAAAATCAATCAATGTTTTTTTTTACGTTTTAACATTTTTGTAAATACAAAAAGTTGTGGAAAATTATTTTTAAGGCCAAAGTTCAGAGGCTGCTTAAATATGCACATAGTGATTTTTCCAGCATGTTAAAAAGATATTAATTCACATTTTAAATGATATTTTCTCACAAAAATATTTGGTGTTGTACACCATTGAACCCTCAAAATGTGGTGTTGTAACCCATTTAACCCTCATTAGTGTTAACTTAGTGTTAACTTGCTTCATTCGTGAAACAAAATTAAATAATAAAAGAACAACAGCCAAGTTGTCCTTTATGAATAACAAAATAATGTCAACATGTTCCAAAATGTTTACCCTCAGCGTTTATAGGCAAAAACTGAACTGAGTGGAAAATGTCAATATTTTGTAAGTTGGAAAATCAACCTTTTTTGAGAATGACCCATTTGCAATTTCTGTCAGTTCCTCACATAAATCTATTGTGTGAAAACACGGAACACAGCACGCGCCATATGGACTATTGTTTACGGACCCAGTTATTCACTTTTGTTGGAAAGAGAATTACGTTTTAAGGGACCACACTACAATTGCACATCAATTGCACATCAATTGCACATCAATTTCGTCATGAATGAACCAAGAATTCTTACTGAGAATATGTAGTTAAAGATGCTCATTGAGATATGTTGTACCTGTAATAAGAGGTGTTTTATAAAAATAAATTAACTGAATAAATAAAATATTTGTATTTAAAATTAACCAATAAAGAATTAGTTTTAATGACATCTCGAGCATAGTCCTTGAAAACAAATAAAAATGTGCTTGAAAAGTCCTTGAATTTAACTTTGAAGCATCTGTACGAACCCTGTAAAAGTTTGTTTGTTTGCAAAAAAATATAGTTATAGTAATGTTCATTCTAAATGAGGTTGCACATTTAGCTTGGTCATTATTTGGAGTGAATTAAATCCAAATGGTGTTTCTGTATGTCATTAGCTTGTGACTCGAGTCTTTTTAATTCGATCAAAAGAGAAAATAACTTGGAAAAGAGGTTTTAATCTCAGGAGACTAACCTGGTTATATAAATGTATAAAATAAAAATAAAAAAGATTAGTTCAGATTTGTTCACTTATTCATTCAGTGACAATTTTAATAAATCACACTTTTATGCCAGAAAGTGGCAACAAATGAACGTCTTATATGTGTTTTGAGTATGCCATTAAACCATTCATAAAGCACCTAGTCATTCATGACTGAAACAAGTCTAATTTTACTTTATTACTATTATACCTAATAAAGTTTATTTTCTTATGCTTTATTACGCTATTATTGAAGTGGCATATTAATGTTATGAAATTAATTTCTTAAGAATGAAATTATGAATATAGAAATACAAAATTAATGAAAATATTAAAGAGATAGTTCACCCAAAAATGAAAATGCCCTTATCATTTACTCACCCTCATGCCATCCCAGATGTGTATGATTAATTTTCTTCTGCAGAACACAAACAAAGATTTTTAGAAGAATATCTCAGCTCTGTAGGTCCATACAATGCAGGTGAATGGTGACCAGAGCTTTTAATGTCCAAAAAGCACATAAAGGCAGCATAAAAGTAATCCTTAAGACTCCAATGGCTAAATCCATGTCTTGAGAAGAGATATGATAGGTGTGGGTGAGAAACAGATGAATATTCAAGTCCTTTTTTTTTTTTACAAAACAAATTCTCCTTCCTGTCCAGTAGGTGGTGATATGCATGAAGAATGTGAATGGCCAAAAACAAGGACTTAAATACTGATCTTTTTCTCACCCACATCTATCATATCACTTCTGGATTTAACCACTGGAGTCGTATGGATTGATTCTATGCTGCCTTTATGTGCTTTTTGGACCTTCAAAGTTCTGGCCACAATTCACATACATTGTAAGGACCTACAGAGCTGAGATACTCTTCCAAAAATCTCAGTTTGTAGAATTGTCTTTAGTTTAGTTCCCTTAAGGCATCTTTACACAAGTGAGTTACAGTAAGGCTGCCATATGCGTGGCCAGAATTCAGTGTAAAGATACAGTGCTTCATAAAAGCTATTTTTTACTCATTTCATATTTCTGTATTCACAATTTTATACTGTATTTAAAACATTAATCTCATTACATTATTTATGCAATCGTAATTACTGTGTAAATACATTAATGCCACCTCCGAGCAGCACTAAAAACAATCTGTGTAAAGACACCTTTTCTTGGTATATATGCCACTTCAGATGCAGATTCTGCACCGCCTTTGCAGTGTTAAGATGAACAAAACGGTTGGCGGAGGACGAATCTCAGTTGCCTCCGCGTCTGAGACCGTCAGTCCGCGCATTATATCATGTGGCTTGTTGAGCGCGTTAACACGGAGACATAGCTCGTGTGGAAGCTTCACGCTATTTTCTGCGGCATCCACGCACAACTCCCCACGCACCCCACCGAGAGTGAGAACCACACATTATAGTGACCACGAGGAGGTTACCCCATGTGACTCTACCCTCCCTAGCAACCAGGCCAATTTGGTTGCTTAGGAGACCTGGCTGGAGTCAGTCAGAACGCCCTGGATTCAAACTCGTGACTCCAGGGGTGGTAGGGGTGAACTATTTCTTTATCTCACCTGTGTAGACTACAGTTGTCTCTCATTTGGTTCCAGTTCTCATTTTCTCATCCCTCCTGCAGGATGGAGTGCTCATCCAGGGGCTGTGTCTCGAGGGAGCAGGCTGGGGACAAGAAAGCTTCCTGTCTAGTGGAGGCAGAGCCCATGCAGCTGGTCTGCCTCATGCCCACCATCCACTTCAAACCTGTGGAGAGCCGCAAGAGGGTTGCCAAGACTGAGCCCACATTTCCTTTTTTTATTTTTTATTTCTGTTATGCATGACCTCAGCGCACTCTTCATTCTTATCCCTTTTCAAATAGAATCTTCTGCTTTAAATTCTGCTGTGAAGTTTACAGTATGTCAGTCAATCCATCCAATGATTGCTCTATGATATTTTTCTTGTGTGTCTGTGTAGATACGTATTCATGTCCCTGTTACTACTACCCTGTGTGGTCTGGCGGTACTGTCTGCCCATCATTCGTGGTGGCAGTTGATCTAAAGTCTGAAGCCATGCCTTATGATCACTGGATAAAGAGAGGAACCGCTCTGCTCATGAGCCTTGATAACTAAGTAGATGACACATACACTCACACCCTCAGTGACACATTCTTGATTAACACTCCATTTCTGATTTTGTACAGTGTGCGACAGCGGTGCAGAAACCTGGGAAGAGGAAGGAATCGCTGTTATGGAGTCCTCGCCGCTGGCCGAGGTGATCAAGATCCTCGCTAGTATCCACCAAACCCAGCACCAGGCCCTCCTGGACCTGCACATGGAGCAAGAGCAGTGGTTTCCAGGTGCTCCTTCAGGTCCAAGCTGAGGACCGGCAGGTGTTATGGAGCTTAGTACCCCAGGGGGAACCTTCAGTCATGACCCCGCCCACAGCTTTGGTCATCCCCCATGTCACCCTTGTCAAGATGGGCCCACAGGATGACCCAGAAGTCTTTATCGAGTTGTTAGAGTGGACGGCGGAGTCCTGTGGATGGCCCAACAACCAGTGGGAAATCCGCCTTTTTCCGCTGTTGACCGGGTAAGCTCAACTTGCAGCCCAACAGCTCCTGGTGACAGACCTCCTGGAGTACGAGAACTTGCGACAAGCCATCTTTCAGCGGGTCGGCCGCAGCCCAGAACAGCATCGCCAGCGCTTCCGCTCCCTAACGCTTGGCGAGCTCAGCCACCCGTTTACATTTGCGCAACAGCTCCATGACTCCTGCCGGCAGGTGGCTTCTGGCAGCAGGACATGACGCCGTGACAGTGATAGATCTGGTGGTGCTGGAGCAATTCATCACTCGACTGCCGAAAGGGACGGCGGAATGGGTCCAGTGCCACCACCCAGCATCGCTGGATGAGGCTGTTCAGCTGGCTGAGGACCACTTGGCAGCGTTTCAGGGGGCCGGTGAGCCCTCTCTCTCTCTCTCTCTCTCTCCTTCTCACTTTTCACCCTCCTATTTCCCCTGTCCTGTCCCTACTCCCCAGAAATGGGAAGTGGTTCCCCCAAAACCAGCTCCCCGGTCCCAGGGACCTTTTAACCCGCCAGTCCCCCATCTCTCTACGCTCTCCTCCCCAGGTTGGTGAATCCACTGCTGCGGGTGTTGGCGGGAAATCTGGGCCGGTCTGCTGGAGCTGTGGGGAACCTGGGCATTTCCAAGACTGATGCCTCACGATGGTGGGGGCATTGGTCCGTATCCCGAAGTGCCACAGGCTGCCCCCAATTGAGCTGGAGTGTACCAGATACCAGTGAGTACTAAGGGGGGTACATACCAAGCCTTGGTGGATTCAGGTTGTAATCAAACCTCCATTCACCAAAGCTTGGTTCAATCCGAGGCTTTGGATACAGGCAGGTGGGTGAAGGTAAGGTGTGTGCATGGGGATATTCAAAATTACTCTTTAGTGACAGTCATCATTAAATTTTGGGGACAAAGGCATACCCCTCCACTAATCTTGGGTACGAATTGGCCAGCATTTACTACATTATTAAGAGGAATTTGTGTGGCTGAGTCCTACAACAAAGCATATTGGTGTGTGGTGGGTTATTCACTGGCTAGGGAGGCAGTGCCAGGGTCATCTACATCAGCTCCACTTCAGGAGGACGTAAGGGAGGAGGAAGTCTCTGCTTCCCCAGCCCATAGAGGATTTCATGCAGGGGATTTCCCTCTGGAGCAGACATGAAACGAGACCCTTAGGCATCCCTTTGACCAAGTGAAAGTGATTGATTGTCAACGCCTCCAGCCAGGAGGGATCGGTTGTATCGAGTGACGCAGGACACTCAGACAAAGGAGGATACAACCCAATTGTTAAGACACTGAACCATCTAGTGCCCAATTTCTATTGGCTGGGCATTTGCCGGGATGTTCGCAGGTGGTGTGCGGCATGCCATGAATGTCAGCTGGTGAATCCGACGGCCACCCCAAGAGCGCCATTGCGCCCCCTTCCATTGATCGAGGTCCCCTTTGAATGAAATGGTATGGACCTCGTCGGACCATTAGAACGGTTGGCACACGGGCATCGCTTTGTGTTGGTTCTGCTGGACTACGCAATGCGATATCCGGAAGCAGTGACTCTGTGCAACATTTCAGTGCGAAGTGTTGCAGAGACAGTCTTCAGAATCATCTCCCGAGTGGGGATTCTGGAAGAAATCCTCACTGATCAGGGCACTACATTTGTCACGTACACTACGCAAACTGTACAGATTATTGGGGATTAAATTGATTCGATTCAGCGTTTACCACCCCTCCAAACGGACAGGTCGGTCAAACTATTTAATCAGAGCCTAAAGAATGTGATTCGTAAGTTCGTGCACAAAGACGCTCGAAATTGGGACAAGTGGCTCGAGCCCCTATTATTTGCAGTACAAGAGGTCCCGCAAGCCTCCACGGGGTTCTCCCCATTTGAATTTATTTTATGGGTATCGACCGCGCGGTGTGCTCGACATCCTATGAGACAATTGGGAGGAGGGACCTTCAAACAGCAAAAACAAAATTCATTATGTTCTTGACCTGAGAGCGAAACTCCACACACTGTGGCAAGTAACACAGGAGATTTTGCTCCAGGCTCATGAACGTCAAAGCCGGCTGTATAACAGGGGCACTTGACTATGGGAATTTACACCGGGAGATAAAGTCCTTGTATTTCTTCCCACATCGAGCTCTAAATTACTCACCAAGTGGCAAGGACCCTTTGAGGTCACACAGCAAGTCAGGGAAATCGATTATGAGGTGAAAATGATCGGATAGAGGCAGAGCACATAAGATTTACCACCTCAACCTTCTAAAACCATGGAGGGAGGTGGTTCCCGTGACTTTGACGACGGTGGCTCCAGAGACTTGTGGAGACCACCTTTAACCATCGCAAGTCACAGAGGTTGTGTTGCAAGGAGAATTCTCTGACATGTTCTCGCCTCTCCCCAATCGTACAAATCTCATAGAGCACCATATCAAAATGACCCCAGGGGTAGTGCTACACAGTCGTCCCTACTGATTACCCGAACACAAAAAAGAAGTGGTATGGGAAGTATTAAAGTCCATGCTCGATATTGGGGTAATAGAATAATCCCACAGTGACTGGGCCAGCCGGGTGGTTCTGGTTCCTAGTGACAGCTCGGTCCAGTTCTGTGTGGATTATAGAAGTCAATGCAGTGTCTAAGTTTGATGCATACCCGATGTCTCGGATTGATGAACTGCTCGATCGGTTAGGTGTGGAACACTTTTATTCGACACTGGATTTGACAAAGGGATTTTGGCAGATCCCCTTAACTCCCATGTCCCATGAAAAAAGGCATTTTCCACACCGTTTGGATTACACCAATTTGTGATGCTTCCATTCATTTTGTTTGGGATCCTTAGACCGCACGCTGCTTACGCCACTGCCTATCTGGATGACATCATTATTTTCAGTAATGATTGGCAGCGGCAACTGCGGCATATGAGGGCTGTACTGAAATCTTTGAGATGGGCGGGACTCACGGCAAACCCAAAGAATTTCGCAATTGGGCGGGTGGAAGCACGGTATCTGGGCTTCCATTTGGGACATGGACAGGTGCGGCCCCAAATTGATAAGACCGCTGCGACTGCAGCCTGCCCAACACCTAAGACCAAAAAGGAGGTGAGACACTTCCTGGGGCTGGCTGGCTATTATCGTAGGTTTGTGCCTAACTATTCCACTGTCACCAGCCCGCTGACTGATCTGACTAAAAAGGCACCAGATCCAGTCCTGTGGACGGAGCCATGTCAGCAGGTGTTCATGTGGGTGAAAGCTGCACTTTGCGGTGGGCTGTTATTGCACTCTCCTGACTTCTCTCTCCCTTTTTCTTGCAGATGGACGCATCTGACAGGGGGTTGGGGGTGGTAATGTCCCAGATGGTGGAGGGGGAGGAGCGCTCATGCTGTACATTAGTCGCAAGCTCTCGCTGAGGGAGGCTAGGTACAGTCGAGAAGGAGTGTTAGGTACAGCACAGTCGAGAAGGAGTGTTTGGCCATCAAGTGGGCGGTCCTCACCCTCCAGTACTCTCTGTTGGGGCGTTCTTTCACCCTCTGTTCGGACCACGCTCCACTCCAGTGGCTCCATCGCATGAAGGATACCAACGTGCGGATCACCCGTTGCTATCTAGATCTCCAGCCTTTTAAGTTTGAGGTGGTCCACAGGCCAGGGGTGCAGATGGCTGCTGCGGATTTCCTCTCCAGAAATTGGGGTGGGAGTAAGTGACAGGCCAGATGGTTCCCCGGCCTCACCAGAAGTCTCGGGCAATGGGGGTATGTGGTGATGTGGCCATGGTCATGGCCGAGTGACGTCTGTAGAGAGCGAGGCCGGGACAGGAAGAGCAGTAAGGATTGACACCTGTGGGAAATTATCTCTAACAGCTGTTTTGTGTTGCAGTGAGGGCTGGAGGGGGATAAAAGGGCAATCCAGGCCACCGGAGGTGAGAGACCTGATGCTTACAACGCTGCGGATAGCAGCGTGACCTTATGTTGTGGGAATCACAAAAACAGACTTTATGTTGAGTTAATAAGAAAGCTATTGAGTTTTGTGTGCCGGCTGAAAAGCGACAAGAAATAAAATCACCCTGAAGTGTGTAAGCTGGTCCCTGCTTCCTCATTTTCCCATAAACTGACCTGAGAGTGTCACAGCAACAAAGAACAAGCATTTGTTAGCCCTCTTACATATATGTACATTTCCTTTAAGGGAATTAAATATGTTAAAACACAAGAGCTAAAATAAAAACACTGTGGTAATTTATTACATCTTCTAAACTTGAGAAATTGTATATGTATGTGTTGAATAAAAAAAGTTAAAAGCTTTAGCTTTTCCAAGTCCAGGAGATGTTGCAGATGTTCTGACAAACAGTGCTTAAAGTCAACATGAAATCAAAATTGACCAGAAAATTACTTTCTTAATACACTGTCTTATTGTGCACAATTCATCAGTGCACATTGTTGTCACCGTAATCATTTAGCAAAATGTTATAATTCTGAATACTTTTCAGCTAACGACACTTAGGCCGCTGAGGTCTTGCTCCATTGTGGTACAGAACACGTACTTTTCCAACACATTTTCAAGATAAAACATTGCTGGGGGACTTTTTGCCTGCACCAGTAAAAAGTCGCCTTAGATTGTATATTAAATATGACTCGGTTGCCGTATTCAACTCATTTTGGAGAATTCCATCGCTTCACTCAAGGCTAAATTTTAATATAAAATGATTTGAAAAATATGTCATCATAGCTATATTTATTTATTGCTTATTTGCTCATTGTTTTGCTTGCCATGGGACACAAAGGGAGTTTTCAAAATGTGCGAGCTGCAGCTAAAAAAAAAAAAAAAACACACAAAAATGTTAATACAAATAATCCATGCTCTTTGTATGCTGTACTATGAATCTTCAATGCCGCGTGATTGCTTTGTGTGAGGAACAGACCCAACTTTAAGTCTTTCAGTAACAATCAGCATTACCATTCGCCTTAACAGTGAGGTCCCAACCCACGCTCATTTAGACCCTGTTTACACTTGGTATTAAGATGCGTTTCAGTGTGGTCAGCGCTAAATACAGTTCTAAACGGGGTCTAAAACATTTTGTGATCAGATCACAAAACCACATACACCATATGGCCAAAAGTTTGTTGACACTCCCTTCTAATTAACGAATTTGGTTACTCCATTAAATCCAGTAAACAAAAATCTTAATGTTTCTTTATGTAATGGCTTGGGCTTTGTGTGCTTCCAAATTTGTGGCAACTGTTTGGGGATAGCCCTTTTCTGTTCCAGCATGACAATGCCCCTATGAACAAATTGAGGTCCATAAAGAAATGGTTTACTGTGTCTGGCATGGAAGAATTGACTGGCCTACACAAAAGCCCAGACCTGAACCCCACTGATTACTTTTGGGGTGAACTGGAACAGCAACTGTAAGTCAGGCCCCATCGACCAACATCAGTTCCTGACCTCACTGATAGCCTTGTGTCTGAATGAGAGCAAATCCCTGCAGCCATGTTACCACATACAGTATAGTGGAAAGCCTTCCCAAAAGAGTGGAAGCTGTTATTACAGCAAAGGGGGAAATTGATGCCTAAGGTTTTGAAATCAAATGTTCATCAAGCACATATGGTGTCCACAAACTTTTGGCCATATAATGTATGAAGGTAGTCAAAAACGCATGTGACCACATCGCATTTGAGGTGTAAACTCTAATCCATCCTGATGCGACAGCAGTGAAGCACCACCCCCTCACCTGTCAATCAACTGCTGCACTAAAACAAGAGATTAAACTTTGCCGGATACAAGCAGCTTTAATAGGAAAAAACTGTCCAATCACCAAATTTGAAAAAGCGGATACATACACAAACATGAGAACTTCTGATCTTTTTCAGTGTGTCTGAGATCAACATGCAGTGACACAGATGACAAGCACACACATCTGCAGCTCAGTTAATACAGGTAAATCCATTAAAATAACAGATAATTTCAGCTGCATCTGGGAGAAACAATGAGCCAGTTCTTTTGTGCTTTCTTTGTCTTTTTGGACTTTGTTGCACTTTAATATCATGCGGTAACACACTGACAATAATGATTGATATATGTCGTCATGAAACAGAGTCCCTCCCCTCCAAATCTGATCACAAGTGCTCACAGGAGGAGACGCATTTAAGCGACCAGGTGTAAACAGCGATGTGTCTCACCTGACCACTTGTGATCAGATCATCCGAGATGCATCTTAATACCAGTTGTAAACGGGGTCTTTGACATTCAGAATTGCTGTCTCAGGGGCCTGGGTAGCTCAGCGAGTATTGACACTGACTACCACCCCTGGAGTCGTGAGTTCGAATCCAGGGTGTTCTGAGTGACTCCAGCCAGATCTCCTAAGCAACCAAATTGGCCCGGTTGCTAGGGAGGGTAAAGTCACATGGGGTAACCTCCTCGTGGTCGCGATTAGTGTTTCTCTCTCTCAGTAGGGTGCATGGTAATTTGTGCGTGGATCGTGGAGAGTAGCATGAGCCTCCGCATGCTAGCAGTCTCCGCAGTGTCATTCACAACGAGCCACGTGATAAGATGCGCGGATTGACAATCTCAGAAGCAGAGGCAACTGAGACTTGTCCTCTGCCACCCGGATTGAGGTGAGTAACTGCGCCACCATGAGGACCTATTAAGTAGTGGGAATTGGGCATTCCAAATTGGAGAGAAAAGAGGATACAATTTTTTTTTTTTAAAGATTTGCCATCTCAACAAGCTTTGACGTCAGTGATGTGAAGTACCATTGGTTCTTGTGTGTCTTGTGACCAATTGCGACATGCTAATGTTTGGACAAATATTTTTGAATGAGATGCGACTGACTTGATGGAGAGGAAGATTTTCAGCTATTAAAACCTCCAGTTCTATTCTGGAATGGTCATATGGTTTCAGACTTTAAATGCAGCATGAGTCGTCTGGAATAATTTTAGAATGCTTTTTTGACATTTTATGAATAAATTGTTGTGATTTGTACTCGTGCCGCTTGTTACATGCTTTATACTGTTGGTTGGTTATAATGTTTTTATATTATTGGTTAGGTTTAGGCGTGGGGTGGGGTGTGGTTAGGTGTTCAAAAATATCTATATTATAATGTAAATAAAATGATTGTGAATGCATTTATCTGCCTATTATAATTTTTATATTGTTTATAAGTGGTAAGATTTAAGAATGGGGTTGTTTTAGGTGATGTTAATATCAATATGATAGTATAATGTAACTAAACTCATTTTTATAACTAAAATGAAACATATTGTGGTTAAACACATGATAAATCAGACAATTGCCAAGCATTGACGGGATCATCCAAACTTAATGACAATGTTTGGATGGTGGCGCAAGCAAATTTCGCTACGATGACGTATTTGTCATGAGACTGCCCTGACTTTTCACAATCTATGATTATAAAATGGATAAAATTAAGTGCAGCCCTACAAGCAAGTACTATTTCATTTAGAAATACTTTACATTACGGAAGTAAAAGGGGTTCCGAATGCCAATCTCATGTTGACTTAAATTTCTCCTTCTACATTTTTCTTTTTCCTAAAGCAAAGACTGAAAGGTCTCAACATTTCTGATTTAAATTCTGCTGCTCAAAAATGTATTTTCTTTTTTTTTTTTTTTTTTTTTTTTTAAAGACAGTGACCTACATTTTAGAGCATTCATGATGGCTGTCTTTTTCTATGACAAGAAATGAAAGTGATTATTTTGTTGGTTCAAACCTATTGATTTTCTTCTGTCTGCTTTGCTCTTCGTGTATTTTTCTTATTTTTTCTTGGAGTTGGAGGTGGAAAGAAGCAAAGATATTCTCAGGACACTCATAAGATTGAGGGAAACAAGTGAGAGCAGAGCAACTTGAACAGAAGAATAGTTCAGAGGGAAAAGAAGAGAAAGATAAAGAGAGAGTGAGGGTGGCCTTAGTGTAAGACTGCATTCAGGCTGCCATCCTCATCTGAAAGAGCCAGACTTGCTCAGACTGTAAGGAGCTCTTTATTCAGCCACAGGTCTGTGTGTCTCTGTACCTCTAACTGGTTGTTGGGGTGCTCATAGCAACATGTTGAATTCACATTCAAATTGGCCTCCAAGGCGCCATTGTAATCTCTTAGAGTACTTCAGATTTTTTGTATTAAAAAAAAAAATGGAAGTTAGAAAGAAGGGAGAGAAAGACATCTTTTGAGTCCTAAACTGGAAGATGAAGTCCCCAGGGTTTATTCATCAGCAGAATGTTCCCACCTCAGACCCATTCACGCTGTGAGAGGGCTGTTCACAAGAAACAACTCGCATGTCCTCACATGAATCTGACACTTGTTGCAGCCAAGCCGCTCAGGAGAGGGGCTACAGAATGACCGAATTAGTTTATCCAGATTATCTCTCAGTACCCTCCTCCTCCACATCCTCACAGACACCAGATGAGGACTTAATAACAGCCTGAAATCACCAGCTGAAGACAAGTGGACAATTTGATTTGGGTTTTGAGTGATCTCCTTCCCACAGGGACATTAGTCCCAAGTCTCGCTACATTTGAACCAACATAATTGAGTTAGCTTTTCTCTGTAAAGTACTGGATTAGACATCTTCCATCTTTGTATTCAATTATCACAGTAAAAAAAACAACTCTGACATTCTATACTGAACACACAGACACACACAGGTTTGTTTAACTATCACTATATCAGTGTGAGGACCTCTCATAGACTTAGACTGGCCAATTTATGAGCCAGTTTTACTAATGAGGTCCAGGCTCAGAAGTCAGTTATGTAGAGTTTTCTCTATATCAGTGAGATCATTTTAGACAAATGAACAACTAGTATGGTCCAGGTTTATATATACAGCCAAAACTGTACATACACACGTGCCTTCACTCTGTATTCGAACATAAGTATCACCATACCATATGCAAACTTGCATTCATTAAGCCAACATACTGTTATTCTACAGACTATGTATAGGGTTTTTATTTTGATCAAAAACTCCAAACCAAGACCAAAATGATCAATTGTAACTCCTAGAGCTTTAAGCTACATATACCAAACTTGGCACAGACCTTCAGACAGTTCTGAATAGGGTTGCTATGGGTGTGTCTCAATCAGCTCCCTATGTCGTAAATCAGTATATCGTGAATACGAATTCAGCCACTGGCAAGGGTGTTCATCCACTGAGCACTGGGATGCTTAAAAGGGATAGTTCACCCAAAAATGAAAATTCTCGCATTATTTACTCACTCTCATGCCATCACAGATGTGTATGACTTTCTTTCTTCTGCAGAACACAAACAAAGATTTTTAGAAGAATATTTCTGCTCTGTAGGTCCATACAATGCATGTGAATGGGTGCCAAAATTGTGATGCTACAAAAAGCACATAAATCAGCATAAAAGTAATCCATACGACTCCAGTGTTTTAATCCATATTTTCTGAAGCGATATGATAGATGTGGGTGATAAACAGATCAATATTTAAGTACTTTTTTTGCTTGAAATTCTTCTCCCTGCCCAGTAGGTGACAATATGCAAAAAACACAAGAAGAAGAATGTGAAAGTGATCTGTTTCTCACCCACACCAATCATATTGAATCTGAAGATTTGGATTTAACCACTGGAGTCATATGGATTACTTTTATGCTGACTTGTGTGATTTTTGTAGCTTCAATCTTTTGGCACCTATTCACTTGCATTATATGGACCAAAAGAGCTGAGAAATTCTTCTAAAAATCTTAATTTGTGTTCAGCAGATGAAAGAAAGTTATACACATCTGGGATGGCATGAGGGTGAGTAGATGAGAGAATTTTCATTTCTGGGTGAACTATCCCATTAATCACCCACGACACAATTATGAGTTTGCACATTAAAACAGTTGGTATTAATCAACAACACTGCCGTATCCACAGTTTTCCCAAGCAACCACTGGGTGTCGCCATGATGATTCTTATTGTCTGTTTTCTGTTTCAGGTCTCGAGACACAATGTAAAAACTACCGAAACAAGTGATCCAGATGGGGAACAACAACTATTTCAGTTTTATTTGGAGTAAAAATTAATTTCAGGCTCAACTTGTGCAGTTGTTGGCTGTCATAATAACTCAAAGTAGTTCATGATATCAACATAACTAACCTCGGACCATCGCTTCATATCATCTACATAATCATTTGAGGCACTGTCAATAAAAAAAGTCATCTTGACTATATAGCCACATGTTTTTTTGACAGTTTTTACAAATGTAATACTTTAAACATCACATTCTCGCTAAGAATATACGCCGATGTGGGTGAAAACACTGGAGACCAGAAACTGAAAACAGGCGAATCGTGGAACACCTCCACATTCAAGAAAAAGTTGGATAAATGACACTGTCATGCATTTCATTGTAGATATTCAAACGTACAGTGTTATTATTCAAGAAAAAGGACAAATAAATAAAAATAAAAATGAGTGTATTTTTAAGCTTATTTTAACAACATTAATATTTAAAGTTTTCCTTTAATGCAATTATGAATAAAAGACATTGCAAACAACATCTCTTTTAAATGTAAAATAAGGCTTTGACTTCATTGTTTTACACTTGTGCTCGTCTTCTTACAACTTGAAAGACTTCTGAAGACATGATGACGTTTTACGATAAGGGAACATATTGAGCAACAATGCTCCCTGATTTATTTATGTATTTTTATTTTTATTTTATTTTTTGTGCATTCTGGTCATTTTTAGGGAGCGAACATTTCAGTACGATTTTACAATTGAGACTAGAAATGGCCATCTGTCTGGTCAGTGCCCTGACTACTGAACAAGGGAGCTGATTGAGACGCACCCTATCACTCTGTCCGAATATCCATACTTCCCTACTATATAGTATGCCAAAAAACAGTATGCCAATGTAGTATGTCCGAATCCTCAGTATTAATAAAACAGTATGCTAGAAATACCAAGATGACCTACTATTTCCGGCGTGATAATGAAGTGAGGATCGAATGGACACTTGACAACTGATGTCACGTTAAAAATGCTGGATTTAAAAGAACTGCGGAGAACCACAAGTTATATGGGTCTTTTCAATAAGCTCTATTTATACCAACAACAACAAAAAAGAGTTGTTATTTGTGTTGCAATGGTGCTTGTTTAGCCAAACCAGAGGGGATTATTTTCACAGTTGTTGTTATTATGTCATATATTGAGTCACGGTTAAATACCCACGTCCCCGGGATAAGTATGTCAGAAATCTATTCATACTTGTCGCATGCATACCTATAGAATGTACTGTTTTACCAGCCGAGAAGTGTGGATCATGGCTGAATGAGAGTCACAACCTGTCTCTAGCATAAATTACTTGTTTTGCCCTGATGCAAACTCCAGACGTAATTATTGTGATTGGTAATCAGGTTGTTAGATGCATTAAATGTTTATCAGATCATTGCTTGCCACAGGTTCCAAAAGGCAGTAAGCCAATGTTTGCTGTGTTTCACGAGCCAACCACCTTCTGTGTAAAGTCAAGTTTGCTAGATAGTCTACTCTACTTTTATTTAATTTTTTGAGTTTAGATGGTAAGTTGGACGTGGCTTGAGTGCAGGTGTCCAAATCGTAGCAGCTGCGAAACTAACGTTAACTTAATATAAGTCAGGTCTGGATTGGAAGGTCGGTCAGCAAAGATTAATGTATCCCCTGGGTGTTATGTAGATCATTAATAAAAAAAATATTTTTTTAAAAAACAGCAGCAAAGATCAGCTATCAACCTAAATCAGTGTATTCATGCCACATACATTTGAATTTCAAGTCTGATGTAATTCAAGTTCAAGTAAACATCTTCAAATTCAAGTCCTCAAATTCAAGTTCAAAGTCCCAATGGCACATATTTCATTCCATACTGTATACGGTTTCATACGCAGGGCTTGTCTTTTCTAACTGATCGGATTTTTGGTATTCCTGAGACAATCGAAAATCCCAAAAATCTCATAGACTTCCACTGATCTATCCATCAACACTCTAACAACAAGCTTGAACACCATATTAACACCTTGCAACCAGCCAGAACACCCCAGCAACCCATTAGAGAACCCTAGCAACCAACCAGAAGACCCTAGCAACCAGCTAGAACAGCCTAGCAGCACTTAGCAACCAGTCAGAACAATCTAGCAACCACTTAGTAATGACCTTGACATTTTTATAATATTTTAAACAAGACTTTGTCAAGCAACCATCAAAGTTTGTCTTATCTAATTACAGAATGGTGTAGTTCACTGGAAAAGGCACTCAATACAACTCAATTCGTCCCCATCAACATTAACATCATCGCAGTATTATTCCCAAACCCTGGGAATGGACACCATAGTCGGGTCGGTGCAGTTCCAGATGGAGTGAGTGATGGTGGAATTTGGAAGTCTCGAGCGCTCCGGAGAAACGGAGGCGGGGCGGTGCGGGTCCAAGAGACACTTCCACCGAAAATAAACCTGCTTGAGGGGGGAAACGAGAGAGGGAGGAGGAGAAGGAATAAGGAGAAGAAGGGAAGCTGCTAGAAAGAGTGCTGGAGAAAACATAGGACATAGAGAGGGGAGTGCCTGCGTTTGCAGCGGATTAAAAACTGCGCAATTTCCACACGCGCATCTCCACCACATTAAAATGCATCTCATAAGTGGACATAAGGGACTCGCGCCGCGGCACAATTTTTTGGCAACATCCTCGCTTTGCCAAAGAAGAGAGAAGTCGTGAGATATGTGCACGCTGTTTTGGAGGGGAAGACTCTGGAATAATGCGCGCTGATGTTTGTCACATCATCTCATTTTACAGTGGTTTCATATAGCAACTGCGCGGACAGTCCACATCCACGCCGACATTTTTTAAAATGTGCACGAGCGCGTTTACAATGTGCAGATTAGTGACATCATGAAGGTGCTGGCGGATCGCGGTCTGCTGCGTTAATTCAACGCGCGCGAGAGGAAAGAAACTGCGTAGTTGCTTTTGAGTTTTTTTTGTTTTTTTACAATGAGGACATGCGAGAAGAAGCCACCTCCCAGTCTGACCCTCCGTGCTTTAGCAGGTAAAGACTGATACTTTCTATACTTTATTTATCACTGTTCATATTACAGTTTTATGTTGTTTAGCTTCTCATGACATGACGTGTTCTAATAGGTGTGTTGCCATCAGTCACTAGGTATGAAACGCAGCGAAACGCGTGCAGCGTGGATTCAAATCAGATGCGTGTTAAATTCTCGACTTTTATTTCCTTGCAGTGGGAGAGTCTGAACATGCAGGTTGATGCCATTCAGAGTCAATATTTGACAGTTGCAAGCAAACACAAAAGTAACTGAGGGAAGGTTTCGAAATGAGTGGTGGATAAAGTTGCCCATCCTTTACCAGTAACACACACTGGTGAGATCATAGTTAATATGAACCGCTTTACGGGAAGACCGTGGGAGTTTAACATTGTGCAATCATGTGGTATCCTATCGGGAATAGTACAACCCGTGCATATATATATATATATATATATATATATATATATATATATATATATATATATATATATATATATTAGTTTTATTTAAAGCATGCCAGTGAACATCCTGTAATGTAAAAGTCGCATTCGTGTTGTGTGTGTGAGAGAGAGGGTTTTTAATAGTTAACTACATGTTAGATAATCGCGGTCGTTGAACGGGATTTGGGCCCGATTGCGCTACTCGAGGAAGAGTGTCGCATTTTCTTATGGAAATGTCATGTGGTGAAGTTGTGGCGGGATCTGAGATTTTCCAGGAAGAACATTTGATTATTTTTTGTGGCGTGTTTTTTCTCTTCCTCTCTGACTGCTTACTGTACGTCGCCGCCCCCTTTTCCTTTCCTTTCCCTTTAAGGACCACTAGGGCGCGCTGCAGGTCTGTTTAACAGTTCCTCAAGCACATCCTGCTGCTGGATCTTTCTAGATTGTGAAATCTGCCATGATTTGGGGAGGGACTACCTCCACAAATGTTTTCAAGCTGGTGATGCCGGACTCTCACATGGATTTTCACAGTTGTCACATCACTGGGGTCCAAGTTACATATGTGATGTTTCACACCACTGCTATGTTAGCATTATTAATGTTAATTATTTACTAGGTTAATAATCCGGTACTAGGATGCGGTCTTTGGTGGGGCAGAGTGCCCCTTGATGGTTCTGCTGTCAGTCGGGGAGGGGGAATCAGAAGGCAAATGTTTGGGGTCATTGCCCCCCCTTGCAGGAATGATACATTCAATTACCTTTCTCCATTTGTTTAACATCATATGTTATACAAAAAACAAACACATTGGATCTGGAGGACACCTTCCCAATGTGATTTACTGCAAATATCATTGTATCTAATCTTTCAACATTGATTATACACCTACTGATTCAGTAACCTTCCACCATCTAGGAACCATCTCAAACCTCAGTCCCTGGGCAAATTCCAACCGAAAGTGACCATCCCTATGCCCTGCTCACTACAAAGGACAAAGCTCTTAATGTGGGCTCTCTAAAGAGAGCATGGCATTACAGTTTGAATGTACCCTTCAGTAAAAGTCTTGTAAAAGGGCCCTTTGTGAAAAAATAAACGTTCTTTCTTTTGTTTGGAACAACTCTTCGAGTGGCGTCCCCTTCCCGGAGTGCCCTACAAGGGCACAAAAATGCTGTTTGGAAAACACCCCCTGTTTCAAGTACTTCACGGCATTTAGCAACCATCACAATCCCCAGTAAGGTTTCGGCTGTCGCACCGATCCCAACAACAGTCTCATGTTTTCACTGCCTCAACTTTCAAACACTTTACATCAAGCCAGGATTACTGGGGTAATGTAGTTGCTAGTTTGTTGTGACTCAGCGCGTAGTACAGAATATCTCTCAGTAGACTGTTTTTGCTCAGCACTGTATTTGTTTATACTGTTTGTACTCATTACTCTGATGGAATTATTGTACAACCCCAATTCCAAAAAAAGTTGGGACAGTATGGAAAATGCTAATAAAAACAGAAAGGAGTGATTTGTAAATTTGATTCACCCTATACTATCTTGAAAGCTCAACAACACATTATTTGATGTTTTACCTTGTGAATTTAACTTTTTTTTTTTTTTTTAATAGACACTCATTTCAAATAAAATGATTGCAACATGCTCCAAAAAAGTTGAGATTGGGGTCAAACTTTATTTATAAAGCACATTTAAAAACAACAGAATTTTAAAAACAAAAAGTTCAAGGTCTTTATGAGAGAGAAACTCTCTAATAACAATTATAACAATCTGACAAGTTGAAATAACAAGGTGATGTGAAACAGGAGATGTTAAACAGGTGAGGCAATCTTGTTATAGCATATATGAAGCCTTTAAAAAAGTATAGTCCTTCAAGAGCAAGGATGGGTTGAGGCTCGCAGATTTGCCAACAGATGTGTCAGCTAATAATCCAGCACTTTGAGAACAATATTCAAATTGGAAGGATTTTGGGCAGTACACCCTCCACAGTGTACAATATAGTTAAAAGATTCAAGGACTCTGGTTAAATCTCTGTCCGTAAAGGGCAGTGCCGAAAACCACTTCTGATTGCATGCAATCTCCGATCCCTCAGACATCACAGTCTTAAAAACCATCAAGCGAATAATGAATATCATGATATGGGCTCAGGAATACTTTGGTAGACCTTTGTCACTCATCATTATTCACAGCTGCATCCACAGATGCAAGTTAAGGCTTTACTATGCAAAGCAGAAGCCATACATCAACACTGTCCAGAAGTGCTGCCGACTTCTCTGGGCTCGGTCTCATCTGAGATGGAAAGTAAAACAGTGGAATTGTGTTTTGTGGTCCGACGAGTCCACATTTTGAATAGTTTTTGAAAAAAACCAGCTGTCCTGTTCTCCGGGCCAAAGAGGTAAAGGACCATGCAAGCTGTTATCAGTGTCAGTTCTAAAAGCCAGTGTCTGTCATGGTATAGTTGTGTGTCAGTGCCCATGGCATGGGTAACATGCACATCTGTGAGGGCACAATTAATGCCAGCATTTTTTCCAGGCACGTCCCTGCATTTTCCAGCAGGACAACGCCAAATCACGCACTGCCCAGATTACAAGTACAGTGCTGCTTTAAGATTACGGGAGCTAGATTGGCATGCCTGCAGTCCTGCCCTGTCTCCAATTGAGAATGTGTGGCACATTATGAAGAGCAAAATATGAAAACGAAGGCCTTGTACAATTGTGCAGCTGAAAACCTCCATGATGGATGAATAGGGGAAAATTCTGTTAGCTAAATTAAACAAACTTGTGTCTTTAATGCCCCAGTCCTTAGCCTAATAAGTGTTATTAGATGAAATGGTGACAGTGGTAAACACTCGACTGTCCCAACGTATTTGGAGCATGTTGCAATCATCTGATTTCAAATGAGTGTATATTAAAAAAAATTTTTTTTTTTAAATCACAAGGTAAAGTCGTAGTGCTTGCAAAATAGCACAGGGGGAATCGAATGTACAGATCATCCCTTTTTGTTTTTATTGGCTTTTTACATACTGTCCCAGCTTTTTCGGAATTGGGACTGTAAATTGTTGAAGTCATTATTGTCAGCTGTAATTGTAATTTATTGTCATCTCTCTTGTTACACTTCCAGATGAACTAAATTTCATTCTTGCCTTAAAAATTTGATTGTAAAACTTCTCTTTATTACTACGTGTCCCAGACAAATGTACACAGTCATTTCAAATCTACCAGATTTAAACATCTCTGTTTAGTTATATATTTAAATTAGACTTTTCATGAGCAGTGAGAGATTTTGTGTGATTAAAGAGTAATAATACCATTAGATGGCAGCACATGCTTAGAAAATGGATGCTGGTTGGATACTTTTGTTAACGGAGTATAAAACCTTGTCCTGTTTCTTCACAAGCACACTGTGTTTAAAAAACAAAACAAAAAACACTATGATTTTATACTACCCTAAGCATGTTTCTTAGGATAAAAAATGCCAATACTGTTGAATGTGTGAGCAATGTGCAATCACACAAGTACCATTGCTCTTGTCTTTTAGGCTAGTGGACCATGACTTTCCTTTACATCTTTTGGCTGATATGAGATCCTCTACTAAGTAAAGAAATTATTCTCAAATATCTTTATTTATCTATATATGTCTTCTTTTTACAGATGTTGGTTCACCGTGGTTGAGATTTGGATGGCCAACATGAGTGTCTCTCAGGAAGACTCAAGGACTCACAGGGCCACCGGAACGCACACACTGCCTTCTCTCAGCCAATGGGAGGGGACGGTCAAAACACACTTTTATAAGTGGACCGATAGGATGGATAGATGGTACCCGCACAGCTACCGTGCCTGGAGTGGAGGGGGGAAGACAAAGGTCAGTTAGCATGAACTTGAAGATTAAATTGTCTCCTGTCACACAAGGTAGATCACTGTGTTAATCCCAGTGTTGTGTCACAGGAAAGTGTTTTTCCTAGAGTAAACATTCACATTGTTGTTGCCATATTCAGATACTGCACAAACAGTACAGTATTGTGAACTCTTTATTAGTTTACCACATTTATTGCATTTCCAAGTAGGAAAGATTAAAGGAATTGAGATTAATGGATTATTTTCAGTTAATGTCTGGTTAAAAGTAGGGCTGAGTATCGCCAATCACTTCACAATATTATTCATATTGCGATACATATGTTATCATGATTGAATATATCGCAGTACCCCACAATATCATAACCGGATCATGATTGAAACTGCACCAAACACCTGACAGAGACCCAGTGTGTTCATGAGAGAGAGAGAGAGAATCATGCGTTTTCAGTTTCAATCTTTCTCTCACCTTAAAAGTGGTTTTGACCACACTGTAAACACCATTCTCAAATATTGTGTTTATGTAGATCAGGGGTTTTTGATGCCACAGACCCCCAAATATGATGATTGCCTTGAGGGGGACCCCCTTCCTAAATTTTAGAAAGTTGAAAGACCGATTTTAAACTGTTTGAGAACAGTTGTAAATGTGATGTTATAAAGACAATTTAAATTATTTTCTGGTGTATTATTATTGTACTACAGGTGAAAGAAAGAATTAAAATATAATCTGGAAAATATTTAACCTACTTGTGATTTTTTTTATTTCTATAAACACTCATTTTACTTTTGCGATTTTAGCATTCTGAAGCTTTTACATGACTGAGAATTAGCCGTTGAATTAGCCACACACCCTCATTCCAAAACCCCGCCCTTCAAAGATAATTTTGAGAGCAAAACAGAGCAAAGGAGCAGCATTGTTTGTTCCTGTGGCTGTCAAATTCAACAGTGGCACAACAGCACCCTCAACTGACAAATATTATAAATAATAGCCTAAATGATCCGCTTCAAATACAACATTATGAGAACGAGCAAAATGATTGACAGGTGAAAAGCGTCAATGTCCGCGGTCCGTGGACACATTTTTGTTTGCTATTTACAAAGTGTACAGCTGTCACAGAGACCGGTGAGATATCTCAGGACACTTATTTCTTTCAATATCTTTAAGGGAGTAGACATTTTTTTGCATACCTTTCCATGAAAAAAATTACTGACTTCTTTTTTCTACATAATATTTTAGTGATGTTAAATGTAAAAACCTGAAGATAAATATTTTCATCAAACTGAAATGACGATGTAAAATTTGGCAAATATTTATTATTATTAGTATTATTAATGTTTTACATTATTGAACACTTTTTCTTTCTCTGAAATTTTCCATGAACCACCTAGAACCCACCTGCACCTTGAAAACCCCTGATTTAGACTACCTAGTTCTTTATTACTGAACCATTGGATATGATATGAATTCACAAATAGATTCATAAAAATATTGATACAGGGATCTTGGTTAACCAGAAGTTTCTCCACCTAGAAAAGTTATCCCACCTCAGAAGGTCAAATTAGGTAACTTTACACCTTAAATAAAAAATATTTTCACTGAATACTTCATGTTAGGGCTTCAACAAAAATACAAGCTTCACATTTCTGCTTTTAAACTCTCTGGGATGGTTGCCTGATAGACTTCCATTATAATTGCATTACTGTAAACATGTTTTCATTTGTTAACACTGCGGGAAGAATCAACATTATTTTCTGTGGCAATTAACAGCATGCTGCCTGTAGAGCTTAGGTTGCATTTAACCAAGACTATTCATTTAAATTTCATTTTATGGGTTTCATTATAATACAATTTATACTACAACTACTACAGAACAGTTATTAATGATGAAATGCTAGTCCAATGAAGTCCAATTGAAATATATATATATAAATCATATACATACACACACACACACGCACACACATGTATACATGTTTCGTTTCCGCTGCTGTTCTGTCATCGGAGGAGAACTGATACTGTTTGGTGGTTGCTCTTTGGTTGCTTCTCATTGGCCGCAATACTGAGAGGTCTGTAAGTGCAATCTGGGGTTTGTATTACAGTGGTTGATTTATTTAATGATGTAAGCCATGCAAAGAGCTCTCAATTTCTCTTACTGAATGCGAAGTTTGACATACACAAAGGTCTTGATCAGTGTGTGGGTACAAGTATGCGCTTGCACGACTGTGATGGTGAACAGAGAAGAAAGAGTCCTTGTTAAGGCACAATGTTTTAACATTCTGAATGATGCTTGTTGTCTGCTACAGTGTACCGATAAAGCCTTTTTTAACCATTCAGGTGTGATGTTACATCCAAACCACCAGGGGTGATTGGCTTTGATCCTTACTCAAAAACCTATGTGATTGTCCTTTTTGTGTCATTATGTTCCCTATCTGTCACTCACTCGACATTGGTGTCGATGTAGTGACACTAGGGGTCACTCTTGGGAGCCCGAGACACCTCTGGTCTTTGATAAAAGTCCAATGAAAATTGGCGAGTGGTATTTGCATGCCACTCCCCTGGACATACAGGTATAAAAGGAGCTGGTATGCAACCACTCATTCAGATTTTCTCTTCGGAGCCGAACGGTCATGCTCATTGAGCTGAATATCACTGTTCATTCACCTCTGCTGGATCTGACGGCGCATTTCAGCGGCTTCTCCCTCCTCTGCACTGGTGCACTGCAGAGAACGCCCCTGGGCGCTTCGGCAGAAAAACTAGAGAGTATATTTTCTGAAAGAGCATTTTTCCCCTCTAAAAGAGTATATATTTCTCCAAAAGTGCGGCACACACGGAACGTCTTTTTAAAGACGCGTCTTTTTAAAGATGCTTTTCCGATTGTGTGTTATTTCTGGTTGCGCTCGTTATCTCTCGCCTTCTGATGATCACGATCACTGTCTTTCGTGTCTGGGCACTGCTCACGCGGAGACAGCGTTCGTGGATGGTCATGTTCTCATTGCGAGAATATGTCCATGGCAACGTTGCGGTCGCGGCTCGCCTTCGTAAGAAAGCAAGCCACCCCAGAGGCTCCCGCCTTGGTCCTTTTACCCACGGGTATGAGGCCAGCGCGGCTAGCACTGGGGGCGATTTGGGGACCCCAATGGGACCGCCTCCGCCGGGTATCCCCCTGCGGACCTCCCATTCCCCAGCATGCTTTTCTGCCCCTATCGGGCTTCCGGATGAGTCCACCGGCTCGTCTTATGGCGATTTCGACCTTTTATTCGGAGCCCGCGAAAGTGATGAGCTCTCGAGCGCAGCATCGGAGAGCGGGCTCGTCCAGTCGGAAGCCTCAGCTGGGCCCCTCCCTTCGGGGTCGATTGCCCAGTCACAGGCTGACGCGGAGATGACGACATGCTTTCCCGGGCAGCCGCGAGCGTCTGCTAGAGTGGAACTCACTGCTCTTCCCTGAACCCTCGCGGCTCTGTGATTGGTTCCTGGGCTCACGGCGCCGCTCAAAGCCACGCCCCGCCCCCGTTCCTTTCTTCCCGGAAGTCCATGAAGAGCTGACAAGGTCATGGGAGGCCCTTTTTACTGCCCGGTCCTGATCTTTTCAGCTTCCCCGCCCTCACTACCCTCAATGGTGGGGCGGCCAAGGGCTATTCGGCAATCCCCCGGTGGATAAAGGCGCTTGCGGTGCACCTATGCCTGCAGAGCGCCGCCACCTGGCGCGGGTGCCCAAAGCCCCCGTCCAAGGCCTGTAGGTTTACGTCGTCTCTGACGGCCAAGGCCTACGGTGCCGCTGGACAAGCCGCCTCCACCCTGCACGCCATGGCTCTCCTGCAAGTCCGCCAAGGTGCTAAAGGAACTGCACGAGGGTAGTTCCGCCCTGGGATTGATGCAGGTACTGCGCTCGGCGACCGACCTCGCTACCCGAGCGACGGAGGTTACGGCGCGGTCTCTCGGGCGGACGATGGCCACACTAGTGGTCCAGGAGCGCCACCTTTGGCTCAACCTGGTCGAGATGGGTGAGGCAGACAAGGTGGGCCTATTCGGCGACACTGTCGAGGACTTTGCCCAGCAGTTTTCGATGGTAGAGCAGTGGATGGATGCTAGCCGGCATATCCTGCCCCGGCGCGGCTCAAGATCCTGCACTCCATCTACTCATCGCCAAGGGCATCCCCCTGTGGTGACTGCACTGGCTCTGCCGCAGCCCGCCCCTTCGGCCCGGCCCCGGCATGGAGCCCACCGCAGGAAGCAGACACCACCCGTCTCGCGGCCGCCCAGAACCCATGAAAGGTTTCAAAGCGCCCTTTAGACGGGTGACCCAGGGACAACAAAACCCGCTGCTCTGGAGCTGGTAAGCAGATCTCCATCTTTTTGTTACATTTTGCATTTAATTGCGCTCAAACTCAACACTACAGTGGACGCGCTGTCACGACAGGTTACCCTCAGGGGAGAGTGGAGACTCCACCCTCAGGTGGTCCAGCTGATTTGGAGTCGATTCGACAGGCACAGGTGCACCTGTTCGCCTCCCAAGAATCCTCCCCACTGCCCACTCTGGTACGCCCTGACCGAGGCCCCCCTCGGCATAGACACGCTGGCACACAGCTGGCCCCCTGGCATGCGCAAATATGCGTTTCCCCCAGTGAGCCTGCTTGCACAGACCCTGTGTAAGGTCAGGGAGGACGAGGAGCAGGTCATCCTGGTAGCACCCTACTGGCCCGCCCAGACATGGTGCACGGACCTCACGCTCCTCGCGACAGCTCCCCCCTGGCGAATTCCCCTGAGGAAGGACCTTCTTTCTCAGGGACGGGGCACCATCTGGCACCCGCGCCCAGACCTCTGGAATCTCCATGTCTGGCCCCTGGACGGGACGCGGGAAGCGGTCTACCATCTGCGGTGGTGGACACAGTCACTTAGGCTAGGGCCCCCTCTACGAGGCGCCTGTATGCCTTTAAGTGGTGTCTGTTCGCTAAGTGGTGTTCTTCCCGTCGAGAAGACCCCCAGAGATGTGCAGTTAGATCAGTACTTTCCTTCCTGCAGGAGAGGTTGGAAGGGAGGCTGTCCCCTTCCACCTTAGCAGCACACCATGACGCAGTTGACGGTAAGTCCTTAGGGAAGCACGACCTGATCATCAGGTTCCTAAGAGGCGCCAGGAGGCTGAATCCCTCCAGACCGCGCCTTGTTCCCTCATCGGACCTCTGTAGTTCTTCAGGGTCTACAGAGAGCCCCCTTTGAGCCTTTGCAGTCAGCCAAGCGTAAGGCACTCTCCTTGAAGACTGCCCTCCTGACTGCGCTCACTTCCATCAAGAGGGTAGGTGACCTGCAAGCATTCTCTGTCAGCGAAACGTGCCTGGAGTTCAGTCCAGGTTACTCTCACATGATCCTGAGACCCTGACCGGGCTATGTGCCCAAGGTTCCCACCACCCCTTTAGGGACCAGGTGGTGAACCTGCAAGCACTGCCCCAGGAGGAGGCAGACCCAGCCCTGTCGTCGCTGTGTCCGGTGCGCGCTTTACGCATCTATTTGGATCGCACGCAGAGCTTTAGAATCTCTGAGCAGCTCTTTGTCTGCTTTGGTGCACAGCGGAAAGGAAGCGCTGTCTCCAAGCAGAGGATCGCCCACTGGCTCATTGATGGCATAACTATGGCTTATGTCGTCTAGGACATGCCGCCCCCAGTAGGGCTACCAGCCCATTCTACCAGGGGTGTAGAGGCTCCGTGGGCCCTGGCCAGGAGTGCCTCTCTAACAGACATTTGCAGAGCAGCAGGCTGGGCAACACCCAACACCTGTGCAAGGTTCTACAACCTCCGGGTGGAACCGGTTTTGTCCCAGGTAGTGGCACGCAACACAAGCAGATAAGCCCAGGACAGCTTGCCGGGTGTATCGCTTGCACATAGCGCCTTCCACCTCCCTTGGAGCTGAAGACGTGTGGCATTAATTCCCAGTAGTGTTCACAAACTTTGTTCCCTGGTTGACTTCCTCCGAGCCCTGTGGCAGTCGAGTTTTCGGAGAGACTCGCTGCCAGCCCAGTACACAGGATAACTAAGAGCACTGTTCTGGGGTAGGTGCTCCGCATGTGGCGGTTCCCTGTAAGGCTAACCCCATGCGATCTATATCTTACGCTAGTTTGTTTCCCTGCTGGCAAACTGCGTCTTCCTTGGGCAGAGCCCCTCTGTCCCAGTCTCCATGTTTGAGAAAGGGAGGAGGAAACACTTTACATATCTTTTGTTGTTGACTTCAAAGGCTCTACTGTATTCTGGCACAAATTTATCTGTCACTTGGTAGAAGCTAGCCAAATTAGGCTGATGTCAACATGGTTAGGTTGTGTGACATTCTGGAAAACCATGAACAAAACAATACAAGAGTAAAAAAAATTGGTCAAGGATATGTTAAACACAAATTATGGGTTTAGTTTAATCATGAGTTGCTGCTTGATGTCCAATGTAAAACATTCCTCCTTAAGCAAAACTAGTTGAGAAGTTCTTGTATATTATATGAGAGATGACTGGAGATTTTCAATAAGCAGTATTTGGTGATATGTGAGAAAGAGGAGGGGTTCAGAGAGCATGTCCTTCAGGAGTGGAGAGATGGATGTGTCGGCTGTGGATTAAATGGGACGCTGTTGAATCTGGACTGGACTGAAGTAAATTAGATTGTGCGTGTGAGAGAGAGAGAGTTATTGCAGTGTTTCTGGTAAACATATGACAGCATGCAGCTATTAGGACATAATATCAATCACTATGACAAGACTGTCAGTCATCTGCCATGTCCACACTGTCAACAGTGTCACCTTTATAGACACACATCCCTCTCTCCTTGAATGCCTTGAATGGCACATAACTCTTCACACCGCTGAATGTCGTCTGAGACACAGCTATTTTATTCACTTTTTATTGTTCTGTTATTTTACTCAGATTTTTATCTTGGTTCCTGTTTTTGGAAAATGTCTGAGACACTGTACTGTAGTGTTCTCACATACTGACTGTTGAAATGCACTCTTTGCAGTCAGCATTGTGTAATTTATTCAGTAAGTGAAAAAGTGCTTATCAAGATAAAGCTAGTAATATTCGGCTGATCATATGATCTCAGAATGGCAGCGCTCATGAATATGCACCCAGCACCATGTAAAGAAGCTTTTTCTCAAAGACTGATATGACTTTAGTCTTCATCGCATGTGAGTGTACATAATTTTAAACAAACTGTTCAAAAATACTATTCATGTCTTTCTGTTTAAAAGTTTAGCAATTAGCAAAAAAGCACTGGGTTCACCTTGAAATTGCACACCTTTGTAAGTATAGTAAAACAATGACGTCTGTTGCACATTCCTGAGCTTTTTGAGAGAAGTTCGTTCACAGAAGCTAGGTTTCCATCTCCATATTTTTGTGCGAATTGGGGTATCACATAAAAAATGCTGTTGTTTTTTCTTAATCAGTACAATATTTGTACCTCTCTGTGTGGAACTGATTGGGGTACTCTTTTATATGTAAAGAATCACAAACATCTAACTAGACATTATTTCAATATAAATGTATCTTTATTCTACTGGATAATGCTGCAGCAAAATTAACTGTAATTCCAATGAAAGTCTTCAGTAGAAAATAAGCCAGTTTTCTTTGCACATTATTTTTTACTTGTATGTGGACCTAAACCTTTCAAACGTATGATCAAACTGTGTGTGTGATTACACTTGGCTGGGCTCATATATGTACAATCAAACCGGTTCGATCTGCATTCATGCTGCTGATTACCAGCAGAGTGGGACTGAAGCGGTTGTCATAATGAATCAGCCGCTCAAATAGTCTTTTTAACATTACAATATCTTTATTTATTATGTTAAAAACATTCAAATAATCACAGAATAAAAGTATAAAGCCGTTACCGTCGAAGCTGGCTGTTTTGATGCAGCGCTGCAGCGGTGTTTTCTGACGAAAGAATATACAGTATAAACTAGTTTATTCTATTTGAGCCTTCTCCCATTCCGTCTGTCACTCATTCTCACCACTTCCGGGGCTGGGAAAGTGGAAGGGCTAGCTTTTTAGAACCTTCTATGTTTCTATGCCATGACGAGCTCAGAATCCCATGCTGCACTGCAATGTAGACAATATGGCGGCGCACATACCAGGCAATAGGATTCACAATCGCATCTTATCTATCATAATCAATCATTATAAATGTCTAAAAACCACATATGTTTGATAATGTATAATCTGACCTCCAGTGCATCTGCTGTGAAGTGTACTGTGACATTTTTTGAAATTACAGTGCTCATTAATAATGATAACTTTTAGATTTTTATAATACACAAGCCATATGGACTACTTTAATGGTGCTTTTATGTCATTTTTCGGAGCTTGACAGTAACGAACATGACTAACGCACAGTATCTGATTTGGATCAGGCTCGTTGGACCGATACCCGATTCGTTAAATGTTTGTATCGGAGCCTATACCTATCCAGGTATCGGATCGGTGCATTCCTTAAAAAAAAAAAAAGATATGCTCGCTTGAGGTAGATACATTTTTTTTTTTTCAAGAGAAAGACTATAAATTATGATAGAAACACGTTTACAGTATAGCCTAAACTTTAATAGAATTTATATAGCAGTGTAAATGCGCATGAAAAACTAGTCATGTGACTAAATAATTAGCTTATAACTGGACTATGTCAAATGTTTCATTGGTCATTCTAAAAAATGCCAGAGCCAAAGCCTGCGTAGATTTTGCAGAGCAAGGAAGTCGAATACAAACTTGAACTGTTTTTGAGCAGGTTTTTTGACACTTTTGGTTCATATAGCGCACTCACATACACGATTAATTACAGAATGAATGCGCTGTCGCTCCCAGATATAAGGCAACTGCCACTGAATGCTAGCAAACATCCAGTTCCTCAGTTCGAAGGTGTAAACCACAAGCAATTTATTAAATGTAAAAAAAAAGAGCCACAGTGGTTACAATTTCCCTGGAAGTTACAGTTTTGTTCTCTTGAACAAATGGGATGGAACGTGGCTTTATTTGTGAATTGTTTTTGCGATATTGTGATTTTTCGCATAAATTACATTTGCAATTTGGATGATAACAGCTACTAGCACATATGTTCATGTGAGAACTTGTTTTGTTGTCCGCATAACGAACGTCAGGTTATTTATTCAGTTAATATGACTTACATTTTGAGTTGATGGACTGTGGTATTTACATGCTAAGCATGTAAATTATGACAGAAATTTCATTTTTGGGTAAACTATTCCTTTAACTTTGGTAAATCGTCTTTAAAAGTCATGCCCAGCAATGACTGGTCGAACTGAATGGACAGTAGGAGGGAGAGAGAGGAAGGAAAAGGAATAAAAAAGAGGGTGGGTGAGAGATGTTAGCTGAGTCAGCTGTAGGAAGTCGTGTGGATAGATATCCTGCGCACACCTCCTCACAGCATGGAGAAAAGAACATGATGTCACTCAGAGAGAGGAATGAAAGAGCTGACAACACACTCAACCCACCTGCTGAAGGGGTGTGTGTGTGTGTGTGTGTGTATGTGTGTGGTGAGATTTGACTGTCCAGAGGTACAAAGGACATGTTTGTGAGACAAAATAAAGGGAATGAATGTGTGAGATGAATAAGATACTGTGATGGAGAAATGAGCAGGAGGAGAGAAATGTCCATTTTTTTTATGCAAGTTTGACCATATAATGAGATGAACATAGAGTCTCTCTCTCTCTCTGTGTGTGTGTGTGTGTGTGTGTGTGTGTGTGTGTGTGTGTGTGTGTGTGTGTTTAAATGTTCTGTCTGTCCTGAGGGTTTACTGGATCTGTGTGTATATGTTTTGTACAAAGGAAGTGATACAGTGCATGCCTGAGGCTCAGCTAACCATGAGAATGAGAAGGATGAGAGGAGAGAGAGGGAGGGGAAAACAAGTGCAGGAGGCCCTGAAGGGATTAAAGGACAGAGAGGAATGAAGTATCTTTAACTTGAGGATTAAATACCACTGTGAGAGTGTTTTAACAATGTCACCAACAGCAAAGATAATAAATGTTTTTAGGGCTGGACGATAAAACGATCTTGATATTTGTTGCGATAAAAGAAATCCACACTATCTTCGATAAGCTTTTGAGAAATTTTCTAAATTAAGCCTGTGTTCTACAACTAGACGATCAGGTGAGTAGACATGAGGCGCCGCATAAGTTAATGTGATTCCAAAGCACCTTTAGACCATAACGTCTTTTCCTTCTAAATTTAGCTTCATTAATCAACATGTTACGAGCATTTAATAAAAAACATATAGATTTCTGTTCTTATTTTGTGAAAATTCATAAGATGTAATCATCTCTGGTAAGGAAAGATAATAAAAGTAATAGTTGGTAGCCTAGTCTTTGTCATATTAAAGGGCTTCTATGCCCCCATACTTGTGTATCTGAAAGTAAAAAGATATATAATCTATATATAAAATATATAATCTGTTTATAAATGTAGAAATATTCAAACAAATACTGGACTGCTTTCATTATGCTTCAAAACGAACAGTTGATCTTTTAACATTCATATCCAACTGCACTCGATTGATAAACTTTGTAAAATATTTAAATATTTTGGTACAAGATCCCTCAGACCCCACTGCTTCGGCTGTCTCTGGGCCCCCAATGCAGCTTTGTAGAGACTATTTTGACTGTTTAGGATTTTATTGTTTTTCTTCTTTTCTTCTGGCAACTTGGAAATTTAAAAAAAAAAAAAAAGTGCAATGTGCAAATGTAATAAATATTGACATTGAATGATATGAAAAAGAATATTGTGATAATATTTTTGACCATATCGCCCAGCCCTAAATATTTTACCATTTCTAATTACACAACTCTTTGGCTTGATACTTGATTCTGATTGGTCAATCACAGCATTCTGTGGTCAGATATGGACCCTTTTTTACAGACTCTAATGACATTACGAATTCTAAATTTTCCGTCCTAATTTAGCAGTGGATCTCTCACATTCAAACATTATTTATTTTTTGTTGTTAACATAAACATAACCTTATTTTTTGTGTTATCCTCCTGGGACCAAAGCGCGACTGCTATGTGCATTTTTCATTTCCCTTTTTGATTTGTAACCAGTAGCAAATAGTTTTCCTCATATGGGAACAGCGGGACTTGTTGTGAAGTTGTGAAATGTCCCATGTCTGCCAACCATGTTGAGTGGTCTGAACATCATCTGCAGCCTAAAACTGAACTTTTGGTCAGATGTTAGGAGTGAATGCACTTATCTGCCTAGAAAGCTATAGGATGCTCCCTTGCTCCCTATTTAGTGAAAGACTTAACCTCCAGTGTGCTGTCTGTCTTCACTGATCTCAGAACAGTTCAAAATGCACCTTATTTTCATCCTAACTCCATATAAAGCCTCTAAAAGCAAATTTTTTTAGCTTTTGGATGAACCCATTGATTCTAAATGGAATAATGCACAGGAAATATAGGATTTTTTTGTGCAATGACTAGTAAACTGTGCAATTGACCGTTGTCCGAGGTAACCAATTTCCCACCAAAGCTGTGCTAATCTGTCATATCTCCCGGCGGTCTTTTTCTTTTTACCTATAAAAAAAAATTTCAACTCATCAATATTTCACGAGTTCACTGGAACATATACACTGGCGGCCAAAAGTTTGGAATAATGTACAGATTTTGCTCTTACAGAAATAAATTGGTACTTTTATTCACCAAAGTGTCATTCAGCTGATCACAATGTATAATCAGGACATTAATAACGTGAAAAATTACTATTACAATTTGAAAAAAAATGTTCAGAACTTCTTAAACTACTTCAAAGAGTTCTCATCAAAAAATCCTCCATGTGCAGCAATGACAGCTTTGCAGATCTTTGACATTCTAGCTGTCAGTTTGTCCAGATACTCAGGTGACATTTCACCCCACACTTCCTGTAGCACTTGCCATAGATGTGGCTGTCTTGTCGGGCACTTCTCACACACCTTACAGTCTAGCTGATCCCACAAAACTCAATGGGGTTAAGATCCATAACACTCTTTTCCAATTATCTGTTGTCCAATGTCTGTGTTTCTTTGCCCACTCTAACCTTTTCTTTTTGTTTTTCTGTTTCAAAAGTGGCTTTTTCTTTGCAATTCTTCCCATAAGGCCTGCACCCCCGAGTCTTCTCTTTACTGTTATACATGAAACTGGTGTTGAGCGGGTAGAATTCAATGAAGCTATCAGCTGAGGACATGTGAGGCGTCTATTTCTCAAACTAGAGACTCTGATGTACTTATCCTCTTGTTTAGTTGTACATCTGGCCTTCCACATCTCTTTCTGTCCTTGTTAGAGCCAGTTGTCCTTTGCCTTTGAAGAATGTAGTGTACACCTTTGTATGAAATCTTCAGTTTTTTGGTAAATTAATCTGCTGTGCTTTCCATAATGCAGGGGCTTGAGCACAGGACTTGGACTATCTGACCAAAGCGAGAAATAGAAATAAGGTTGGAGATGGGGAGGTGAAGGGATGCCGGAATAATCATCACCGGTGTGAGGGAAGCCTCCACTTATATATCCCTGGGATATGATTGGCAGACCTAGAGGAACATCCTCCCGAACTTGCGTTTAGAACTTCATTTCATGTTTATTTATTTATTAATTTGGTCAGTAGTCATGTAAAAGTGGGATAATGTACAGTCAGCTCACAATTATTGCAAAATAAACCCTGTGCATTTCTTCTTCGCGATGGGGTCTTGATCACCCTGTTGAGGTTTATTTTGGTTGACTGTACCTTATCCTTTACACATACATTAACTGTTGCAGTTACCAGATGTGAACTCAGATATGCAATCGTCATTACATTTATCTATTCGTTCTCTTAGTGAGATCTTCCTCACATTAGCTTTTGAAAGGTGAAAAAATGGGGGAATAAAAATCAAAACATTCTTGTCACCCTCCACCTCTTTTGAATAAAAGAAGCAAATCAAAGCCCACCCCCACCCCACAGGCTGGGTCACTGCTCTCAGCTCTTTGTGTACCAGGCCTTTGTGCTTAAGAGGCCCTAACAGAGAAATAGAGAGAGAGAAAGACAGAGCACTTAGAAGATGGAGGAGAGACTGACTGCTTTGTGATCACACCATGTTAAAACACACCACTGTAAATTAACCCAATAGTGCCATGCAGTTTATCAAAAGTAAACTGCATGGCAAAATTTGAACTGTGTTGTGTCTGTATGCACAGGGACCAAACAGCCTGATAGTGATCACTGTGCACACACACATACACACGCTTTGTCACCTGCTTAACCCCAACACACAGACAATACCCAGATGCTGCTGCACCCAGTGAAATAAATTATGGCCTGTCCACCTCTCTTTTTCTCTGTCTCTCTCCCTTTCTCTGTCAGTCTTTATCCCCCACCCCCCGTCTTGTGTGGAACATGAAATGAGATATTTTGCAGAATTTCCTGGCTACTTTTTTTCCAAACAATGGAAGTGATTTGGGAATGGGGCTGTCAGGCTCCAAAAAAGTGGTCCATACGACACGTGTGCTGTATTTCAAGTCTTCTGGAACTATACAAAAGCACTGAGTGAGGAACAGACCAAAATTACATTTGATATTCAATGAAAATCTTCCCCTCTGCTGAAGCTTTCTAATCAAATTTGTATACATTAAAATATGACACCTTAAGACATGTAGCACCAGGTTTGGGTGTGCTGTTCCTTTAAGGGGGCTCTCAGACTGGAAGTGTAGTCCGAAACAGAGCACAGTTTGCATGAAAAGTTGATAATGTGAAAGCTTTGTGAACCGGGGAGTGGACCGTGGTACTGAACCCGAGACTACCCGTAGGAGGTGGTCAGAGTTCGGTTTTAATGGAACTGTGGTGCGGTTTGCATGAGTGGGAAAGCAACTTGTATTCGGGTCCGCACTTGTTCAGGAAGTAAAATAACTTGTGCATGTGTTTTTGCCAATTTAAGCATGATGACAAAAACACACGTGCATCATGAATAAAGGGAATGTTGTACGACACAGAAGAGGTGAGGTGACTTTTTTGTAAGGCCTTATGATTTCCGCAATGCAGAAAACACAGATGGAATCGCAGAATCCAGTCCTAAAAAATTAACTATAAAATGCAGAATGTCACAGAATTTGACAAATTTGGCATACAATGAATGTATGAATGCACAATTAATCAAATTAAAATAGTGATATGTCCTATTGTGATGATTAAAGCACAAAAGGCTAGGATTTAATAAAATAAATAAACAGTCTGCATGTGCTGTGCGCTTCAAAATACAGTGCAGCAGTGTATTTGAACAAAATCAAAAACTCCAGTTTTGTGTTGTGTTTTGGAATGTGCTGTGAGGATCTGTATAGAAGCACTTCATTTTATTAAAAATAATGCAGTGGTATGTTAAATTGTTATGAAAATCGATCGATTCTATATTTTTTTTTTTTTTTTTATTACATTAAACTTCAAAACATGGAATTCAGAAAAAAATAAAACAAAATACGATATTTGGAAAAACGGAATTTGGAAAATTATAAAATGGATTTCACTGGGCCCTACATTTGTACTGCTAAAGCAGTAGCGGATTAGCTGAGGGTAATAGATATAGTAATAAACAGTGATAAGTACCAGTAAATGAAGAAAATAAAAAAAGTATAAAAAAGAGAAGTACAAAACGCGATGGAACAATAATAGTAGCATATGTAATTTTAAGTAATCGAAACAGACATGGTTACTCTGTACATTTTCATGCACTTTAAAAGTTAACAGTAATTTGACTCTTTAAAATGTCTTGTGGAAAAAAAGCTTTTGTCCGACTGAAATCGTTTTTGTGAGCTCTGCTTTATCCAGCATGTATACACTTTACCTGGACCACAACTGGCCTCGGCTGTGATGCACGACAGGCACACATAACCGGAAAGTTGAATGTAACACAAACAAGGTAGAGGTATCATGGCAAACGCTATGCACAATGGGCGTAAAAAATGTAAGAAATGTACAGAGCTGTGAAGTTTTACATTTTGTGCTGGTTGTGTGTCTCGCTGTTGAGAATCTAGATAGCTGACTTCTGTTGTTGGGTTTTGCGAGCTAATATTATGCAAAAAGTCAACCGGAAAACATCTACAAAACTTCCTCAGCTGAAGTCATTCCTTGAAATATTTGATTATGCATTGTCAGGTATACTTGGACAGATGAAGCCGAGCTCGGCTACGCAAAAACCCGCTTTAGCTCGATTATAACTGCGCATATAAACGTACTGTCTGTCCCTCATTCAGTGGTAGTCAAATGCATACCGAACTGCAAGAAGACAGCACAGCTTGTGTACCTCTGATAGCTAAAAAAGTGTTATATTGCACAGCATATTGACAAATTGGAGTATATCTTTTTCATTCTTTGTTTGGATTTTATGCAGTCTGTCAGGAAAAGTTCTGACTTTGTTTTGCTTGCACTCGAGGTACAAAACTAGTCTTTCTCTCTAAGCACTCAATAACATCTCTTCAGGCTGTGAGCTGAATAACTGAACAGCAGGAGAGCTTGTGTCAACTCTACGTCACTGTGATAATAAGCTTTTTAATATGGTGCGGGGGTGTGTGGGACGTCTCTTTGGGGTGTTGGTGGGAGGCCGGGCTCCAAAGATGTGAAGTCAGGGATCGTGACTTGGACGCAAGCCAGACACAAGTCCCAATTTGGAGGACTTACAGTATGACTAAACCTGAACAAAATTAGAATACTCGAGACTCGACTTCGACATTATAGTTGTTTACTTGTGACTTGAGTCAGACTCATGCTGATAACCGGGCGAGTCATTTGTTCACAGAATGAGCTTTGAATTAAATTTATAAATGAAATGTAATATTAACAGCAAAAAACAGCTCAAACATACAGTTTCTCAGACATACAACAACTCAATAAAACCTCCAACAAAATTATGTTAGTTGGCATCTACAGAACATGTTTTCCTTAAATTGGTTTCCTACAATAAAATCAACATATATTTTTATTTATATTTATACTTATTTGTTAGACTGAAAGGCCTAAAGTTCAAACTTAACACTACCTACAATCCGCACCCACATGCATTTAAGTTCCTACTAAAGGTTCAATCAAATCACTTTTATTGTGTGGAAATGCACCAGAAAAAGGTAACTCACTTTCTAGTACAGCTGAATTCATTGACATTACTAAGGAGTTGGTTCTCCCTTTGCTTTTATAACAGTTTCCACTCCTCTGGGAAGGCTTTCCAATTGATGTTGGAACTTGGCTTTAGGGGACTGCTCCCATTCAGAAACAAGAGCATAAGTGAGGTCAGGCACTGATGTTGGGCGGTGGGCTCCTAGTCTGTGTTCCAAGTTCTTCCACACCAGACTCAGTAAACCGTTTCTTCATGGACCTTGCATTGTGAACAGAGGCGTTGTCGAGCTGGCACAGAAAAGCAAAGCCTCATTCTACGAAAAAATTTTGTCTAAGAAGATTTCTTGATTTTATGCACCTGCTCGTAATGTGTGTAGTTGAAATTGCCATATTCATTAATTAGAAGGTGGTGTCCAGATAATTTGGCAATATAGTGTATGTGTAAAATCCCAACATTAACCAAATGATCCTTATACATCTGGTCTAATGTCATCCAGACCTACAAAAAGTGTCTGTGTATGATCCATCTCTAAACATAGAATGTACATAATTAATGTTGGCTTTAATTAGACAGTTGTTATGGGAGTCAGCCATCAGCCCAGTGCTCACAGGAAAGTTATGGCACATCCTTAATTACCTGTTGTTAATTTTGATGGCCTTACCCCATTAAAACACATACACACATTTGCCTCTCCAGGTTTTTTGTGTGGACAGGGTGACAGATGAATCAATTCCGTGAGCTTAAGCACTCACACTTCATGTGACTCTTGAGACGTGTGTGTGTGTGTGTGTGTGTGTGTGTTCTTTCAGTGTCAGTTCTACAGTAGCTTTGTTCTCACTATAGAGAACTGGAGAAATATTGAGAGAGTCTCTTCAGTTTGAGAACAAAGAACTCATACAAATACACTCAGTGTACGTGTGAATGTATGTTGTTCTCGTTCTTTAATTCTGTACCTACTACCACACGTTCATGTTTCTCCTGATAAGAGTCTACAAAAGGCTTAAGGTCCTTAAACCTTTAAAAGAGATTTTCACGCTTCGTTCTTCAGTGAAGATTCTCCATGCCCTGTCTTACACAGTTTATGAATGTTTTTTTTTTCGGTGTCTCCTAGAGCGCTAACGCATGCCGTGATTGGATATGATGAGATCAGCGAGCAATCTGGATTGGTTGACATAGTTTTAGAGTTTGATGTTGTTGTCATCGAGAATGGAGTAAAAAACTCTTTATGATGCAACAGTGCATTATTTGGATGACATTATGAGCTTTAATGTATCCGCATGAGTCTGAAACATGAAAAACATCCCACTATCACTACTTTGTATATACTGCTGAACAGTACATTTAACCCCTTCTGAAGTGTCAGAATAATTATTGTACTTTCCGGGTTTAATACAGTACAAGTTAAGCTCAATTTGCAGCTTTTGTGCCATAATGTT